>NW_028283596.1:1105000-1280694 GCF_059441095.1 Idiotropiscis lumnitzeri
GTCTTTTCTAGCCAATTTTCAATCGGATTCGTTAAAAGGGCACCATGCAGTACGTCAAAATGTAAAAAATGATATTGATTGGCGCAAGGTGTATAACTGAATATAAACATATAGATGTCTTCAGGTACAGACTCTTTATGTACATGTGAAGTTTTGGATTTTTAGCAGCATGTGCAGGAGAGTTATTAAGCATTTTGTCCATTGCGGCGAAGGAAATCTTAAGTGAAAACTTTGAAGCCCCGCCCCCGTCATATAGTATTTCGGAAACAAAAAATTTTAGCCCCAGTGTTTGTCCCAGGTCTTCAGATGCTACAGACAGAATTTTAAGGCAATCAGATGAAGCCTTTAGGATCAGGGTGCAAAAGAATGACCCCTGTAAACATGCAAAAAAGGGCAAAAGTCGGACTTTCAAAAATTCATAACTCACTTCCTGTTCATATTAGACGTTAAAATATCAAATTTTTCGCCATGCCCGATGAGACTGCCAAGTTTGGTGAGTTTTTGTGCATGTTTCGGGGGTCAAAAATGCGATCGAACAATCGGAAAAATAATAATAATAATAATTTCTACAAAAACAATAGGGACTTCGCAGCGGTCGCTGCTCAGGCCCTAATAATAATAATAATAATAATAATAAAAGTAATAATATTTTCTACAAAAACAATAGGGACCTCGCCGCGGTCGCGGCTCGGGCCCCAATAATAATTTCTACACAAAGTCCATTGTGGTGACCCGCCACCTTTTAAGTAAATTCAAAATGGCCGACTTCCTGTAAAACCTAGCTCATTGCTCCAAGAGACTTTTTTGTAGGTCTTGGTCTTATACATACAGTGAACCCTCGCTACTTCGCGGTTCACCTTTCGCGGGTTCAGTGCTTCGCGGGTCTAAAAAATATTCGGGGGCATTGTAGTTTCGCCGAGCGGCACGACGGGGCGCTGGAGCGGTTAGACGGCCGGCGTGCGCCGAAGAAGAGCGTGGGCGAAGAGGAGAGTGGACGAAGAAGAGCACGTTCTCCCGGACACGATCGGTGGCGACGTTTCGCGCGGTTCGGACCGTACCAGAGCTCCGGCCAGCGTGCGTGGCAGTTAAGCCGTAGAGGAGCACCTTCCCCGGGCACGGGCGGTGCCAAGCGGCCCCTAAGTTTAACCGAATGGAAGCTCCGGAGGAGGAGGGCATGCTCGCGTCACAATAAGCCGAAGAGGAGCACCTTCCCCGGGCACGGGCGGTTCCAAGCGGCCCCTAAGTTTAACCGAATGGAAGCTCCGGGGGCGGAGGGCGGGCGTGTGTCACAGTTAAGCCAAATTGGAGCACCTCTTCTGCCCGGGCACGAGCGGAGCGCGAGGCTGTCAGTTATGAATGAATAAATGAATAAATAAATAAAGAATGCCACCTTTCATTTCACAGGGCACACCGGACGGCGTACCAGCAGGTAAAAGTCGGAGTAATTAAATAAATACTAAAAGAATGGCTGGGGAATAAAAAAATAATACGTTTTAATAATAATTTGGTTTTTTTGTTATAACATGAATTTCACTCTCTCTCTCCCCGTATATATATATATATATATATATATAAATATATATATATTTATTATATATATTGTTTATTTTTTTTAAGCATTTTTGAAGGTGCGCCGCTACTTCGCGGATTTTCAGTTTTCGCGGGTGGTCTCGGTCCCCGTTAACCGCGATAACCGAGGGTTCACTGTACTCCATAAAATTTACAAAAAGCGAGGTGAAACACTCAACCAGAGCTGCTTTTTTTAACATTTCTCGAGGGCCATGGCGAGCCATTTCAAAAAAGCTGCACAACTAACGTATAAAATATTGATAAATTTGCTCGGCCTGATGTGTGTGTAAAGTTTTACGAGTTGTCGTTCATATTTAGAACCTCATAATCAGCTTTGTTTTATTGCCGAACAGTGCAATGCCACTCCCACAACTTTTCACGAAAAAGGACGAATTTCGTATTGTGACATCCTCATGGCCGAAACAGTCATCCGAGCAAATATAAGGTAGATTTTGTTCACCTGCCCGGAGAAAAACATCAACGAAAATAATTTGTATTTGTTTTAACCAGTTGGTGGCGCTACCACTGCGATCAAAAATAAGTTGGCAGCCGTCTTCAGGGCCTGAATATCCTCAAATGTGAAAAATTTCGAGAAGATGGATCATCTGAATCATTTTGCAGGAACTTTTGTTGCCACGGAGAATAATCAGACTCTGCGGCACCGTAATAGCCAAGCCCTTCGAAGGAAAGTCACAAAAATAGGGATAGAGTAAGATCAATGTCTTGAGTCTTTTCTAGCCAATTTTCAATCAGATTCGTTAAAAGGGCACCGTGCAGTACGTCAAAATGTAAAAAATGATATTGATTGGCGCAAGGTGTATAACTGAATATAAACATATAGATGTCTTCAGGTACAGACTTTTTATGTACATGTGAAGTTTTGGATTTTTAGCAGCATGTGCAGGAGAGTTATTAAGCATTTTGTCCATTGCGGCGAAGGAAATCTTAAGTGAAAACTTTGAAGCCCCGCCCCCGTCATATAGTATTTCGGAAACAAAAAATTTTAGCCCCAGTGTTTGTCCCAGGTCTTCAGATGCTACAGACAGAATTTTAAGGCAATCAGATGAAGCCTTTAGGATCAGGGTGCAAAAGAATGACCCCTGTAAACATGCAAAAAAGGGCAAAAGTCGGACTTTCAAAAATTCATAACTCACTTCCTGTTCATATTAGACGTTAAAATATCAAATTTTTCGCCATGCCCGATGAGACTGCCAAGTTTGGTGAGTTTTTGTGCATGTTTCGGGGGTCAAAAATGCGATCGAACAATCGGAAAAATAATAATAATAATAATTTCTACAAAAACAATAGGGACTTCGCAGCGGTCGCTGCTCAGGCCCTAATAATAATAATAATAATATTAATAATAATAAAAGTAATAATATTTTCTACAAAAACAATAGGGACCTCGCAGCCGTCGCAGCTCGGGCCCTAATAACAATTTCTAGAAAAACAATAGGGACCTCGCAGCGGTCACTGCTCGGGCCCTAATAATAATAATAATAAAAATAATAATAATTTCCACAAAAACAATGGGGACCTCGTAGCGGTCGCTGCTCAGGCCCTAATAATAATTTCTACAAAAACAATAGGGACCTCGCCGCCGTCGCTGCTCGGGCCCCAATAATAATTTCTACACAAAGTCCATTGTGGTGACTCGCCCCCTTTTAAGTAAATTCAAAATGGCCGACTTCCTGTAAAACCTAGCTCATTGCTCCAAGAGACTTTTTTGTAGGTCTTGGTCTTATACATACAGTGAACCCTCGCTACTTCGCGGTTCACCTTTCGCGGGTTCAGTGCTTCGCGGGTCTAAAAAATATTCGGGGGCATTGTAGTTTCGCCGAGCGGCACGACGGGGCGCTGGAGCGGTTAGACGGCCGGCGTGCGCCGAAGAAGAGCGTGGGCGAAGAGGAGAGTGGACGAAGAAGAGCACGTTCTCCCGGACACGATCGGTGGCGACGTTTCGCGCGGTTCGGACCGTACCAGAGCTCCGGCCGGCGTGCGTGGCAGTTAAGCCGTAGAGGAGCACCTTCCCCGGGCACGGGCGGTGCCAAGCGGCCCCTAAGTTTAACCGAATGGAAGCTCCGGAGGAGGAGGGCATGCTCGCGTCACAGTAAGCCGAAGAGGAGCACCTTCCCCGGGCACGGGCGGTTCCAAGCGGCCCCTAAGTTTAACCGAATGGAAGCTCCGGAGGAGGAGGGCATGCTCGCGTCACAGTAAGCCGAAGAGGAGCACCTTCCCCGGGCACGGGCGGTTCCAAGCGGCCCCTAAGTTTAACTGAATGGAAGCTCCGGAGGAGGAGGGCATGCTCGCGTCACAGTAAGCCGAAGAGGAGCACCTTCCCCGGGCACGGGCGGTGCCAAGCGGCCCCTAAGTTTAACCGAATGGAAGTTCCGGGGGAGGAGGGCGGGCGTGTGTCACAGTTAAGCCGAATTGGAGCACCTCTTCCGCCCGGGCACGAGCGGAGCGCGAGGCTGTCAGTTATGAATGAATAAATGAATAAATAAATAAAGAATGCCACCTTTCATTTCACAGGGCACACCGGACGGCGTACCAGCAGGTAAAAGTCGGAGTAATTAAATAAATACAAAAAGAATGGCTGGGGAATAAAAAAATAATACGTTTTAATAATAATTTGGTTTTTTTGTTCTAAAATGAATTTCACTCTCTCTCTCCCCGTATATATATATATATATATATATATATATATATATATATATTTATTATATATATTGTATATTTTTTTTAAGCATTTTTGAAGGTGCGCCGCTACTTCGCGGATTTTCAGTTTTCGCGGGTGGTCTCGGTCCCCATTAACCGCGATAACCGAGGGTTCACTGTACTCCATAAAATTTACAAAAAGCGAGGTGAAACACTCAACCAGAGCTGCTTTTTTTTAACATTTCTCGAGGGCCATGGCGAGCCATTTCAAAAAAGCTGCACAACTAACTTATAAAATATTGATAAATTTGCTCGGCCTGATGTGTGTGTAAAGTTTTACGAGTTGTCGTTCATATTTAGAACCTCATAATCAGCTTTGTTTTATTGCCGAACAGTGCAATGCCACTCCCACAACTTTTCACGAAAAATCATGAATTTCGTATTGTGACATCCTCATGGCCGAAACAGTCATCCGAGCATATATGAGGGCGACCATGTTGAGTTGCACGGAGAAAAACATCCAAGAAAATAACTTGTATTAGCTTTTACCAGTTGGTGGCGCTACTACTACGATGTAAAATAAGTTGGTAGATGTCTTCAGGGCTGAAGTATCCTCAAATGTGTACAACTTCGAGAAGATAGGATCATCTGAGTCATG
Organism: Idiotropiscis lumnitzeri; assembly: GCF_059441095.1. NCBI lineage: Eukaryota > Metazoa > Chordata > Actinopteri > Syngnathiformes > Syngnathidae > Idiotropiscis > Idiotropiscis lumnitzeri. The sequence goes on from NW_028283596.1 coordinate 1,109,886, forward strand.
TTGCCGGAGCTTTTGTTGCCACAAAGTACAATCGGACTTTTCAGCACCTTAATAGCCACGCCTTTTGCCAAAACGTCACAAAATTCGGCAGAGAGTAAGATCATTGTCTTGAGTCTTTTCTGACTAATTTTCAGTCGGATTCGTCAAAAGGGCACCGTGCAGTACGTGAAAATTAAAATAAAAACAAATTTTTGATTCCACTTGGCGGCACTGTGTGTATCACAAAATAATAACATTAAGATGTCTTCAGGTCGGGACGTTTTATTTACAGGTGAAGGTTTGGATTTTTAGGAGCATGTGCAGGGGAGTTATTAAGCATTCATTTATTTGTATTAGGTTCATTTTGTCTTCTTATTATTGATATTTGACTGATTCATTAAAAGCAGACATTTATGTTTTAGGTTAATTTTGTATCCTGACATGTTTCGGCGAGTCTTTCGCCTTCTTCAGAGTGTCGCATGATGGTGTCTTGAGACCAGTCTTTATCAGCTGATGTTCCATGAGGGTGTGACTTACCTGTCAAAAAAATTAAAAAATCAGAGCAGTAAAAGAACAAGCACAACATGAACATTACAAATCAGCAATCACTGACCACTGCAAAAGGGAAAACCACATCATGGACCGGGAGAAGGGCAGGGTCATCCGCACAGAAGAGAACAAACAACAGCGCTGGATCAGAGAGGCCATTGAGATCTGCAAGCGAGGCATAAAAACCATGAACAGAGACAAGGGAACCTTCATCCTCTCTACCACCTGGAGCAGCATTTTGGCGGAGTGAACGGACAGCGGGGGGCGTGACTTGCCTTCGTTCTTGTGACAGGTAAGTCACGCCCTCATGGAACATCAGCTGATAAAGACGGGCCACAAGACACCATCATGTGACACTCTGAAGAAGGCGAAAGACTTTCGTATTGTGACATCCTCAAGGCCTAAACACTCATCCGAGCAAATGTAAGGTAGATTTTGTTAACCTGCCCGGAGAAAAAAATCAACGAAAATAATTTGTATTTGTTTTAACCAGTTGGTGGTGCTACCACTGCGATCAAAAATAAGTTGGCAGCCGTCTTCAGGGCCTGAATATCCTCAAATGTGAAAAATTTCGAGAAGATGGATCATCTGAATCATTTTGCAGGAACTTTTGTTGCCACGGAGAATAATCAGACTCTGCGGCACCGTAATACCCACGCCCTTCGAAGGAAAGTCACAAAAATAGGGATAGAGTAAGATCAATGTCTTGAGTCTTTTCTAGCCAATTTTCAATCAGATTCGTTAAAAGGGCACCGTGCAGTACGTCAAAATGTAAAAAATGATATTGATTGGCGCAAGGTGTATAACTGAATATAAACATATAGATGTCTTCAGGTCCAGACTCTTTATGTACATGTGAAGTTTTGGATTTTTAGCAGCATGTGCAGGAGAGTTATTAAGCATTTTGTCCATTGCGGCGAAGGAAATCTTAAGTGAAAACTTTGATGCCCCGCCCCCGTCATATAGTATTTCGGAAACAAAAAATTTTAGCCCCAGTGTTTGTGCCAGGTCTTCAGATGCTACAGACAGAATTTTAAGGCAATCAGATGAAGCCTTTAGGATCAGGGTGCAAAAGAATGACCCCTGTAAACATGCAAAAAAGGGCAAAAGTCGGACTTTCAAAAATTCATAACTCACTTCCTGTTCATATTAGACGTTAAAATATCAAATTTTTCGCCATGCCCGATGAGACTGCCAAGTTTGGTGAGTTTTTGTGCATGTTTCGGGGGTCAAAAATGCGATCGAACAATCGGAAAAATAATAATAATAATAATTTCTACAAAAACAATAGGGACTTCGCAGCGGTCGCTGCTCAGGCCCTAATAATAATAATAATAATAATAATAAAAGTAATAATATTTTCTACAAAAACAATAGGGACCTCGCAGCCGTCGCAGCTCGGGCCCTAATAACAATTTCTAGAAAAACAATAGGGACCTCGCCGCCGTCGCTGCTCGGGCCCCAATAATAATTTCTACACAAAGTCCATTGTGGTGACCCGCCCCCTTTTAAGTAAATTCAAAATGGCCGACTTCCTGTAAAACCTAGCTCATTGCTCCAAGAGACTTTTTTGTAGGTCTTGGTCTTATACATACAGTGAACCCTCGCTACTTCGCGGTTCACCTTTCGCGGGTTCAGTGCTTCGCGGGTCTAAAAAATATTCGGGGGCATTGTAGTTTCGCCGAGCGGCACGACGGGGCGCTGGAGCGGTTAGACGGCCGGCGTGCGCCGAAGAAGAGCGTGGGCGAAGAGGAGAGTGGACGAAGAAGAGCACGTTCCCCCGGACACGATCGGTGGCGACGTTTCGCGCGGTTCGGACCGTACCAGAGCTCCGGCCAGCGTGCGTGGCAGTTAAGCCGTAGAGGAGCACCTTCCCCGGGCACGGGCGGTGCCAAGCGGCCCCTAAGTTTAACCGAATGGAAGCTCCGGAGGAGGAGGGCATGCTCGCGTCACAGTAAGCCAAAGAGGAGCACCTTCCCCGGGCACGGGCGGTTCCAAGCGGCCCCTAAGTTTAACCGAATGGAAGCTCCGGAGGAGGAGGGCATGCTCGCGTCACAGTAAGCCGAAGAGGAGCACCTTCCCCGGGCACGGGCGGTGCCAAGCGGCCCCTAAGTTTAACCGAATGGAATCTCCGGGGGAGGAGGACGGGCGTGTGTCACAGTTAAGCCAAATTGGAGCACCTCTTCTGCCCGGGCACGAGCGGAGCGCGAGGCTGTCAGTTATGAATGAATAAATAAATAAAGAATGCCACCTTTCATTTCACAGGGCACACCGGACGGCGTACCAGCAGGTAAAAGTTGGAGTAATTAAATAAATACAAAAAGAATGGCTGGGGAATAAAAAAATAATACGTTTTAATAATAATTTGGTTTTTTTGTTATAACATGAATTTCACTCTCTCTCTCCCCGTATATATATATATATATATATATATATATATATATATATATATATATATATATATATATATATATTTATATATTTATTATATATATTGTATATTTTTTTTAAGCATTTTTGAAGGTGCGCCGCTACTTCGCGGATTTTCAGTTTTCGCGGGTGGTCTCGGTCCCCATTAACCGCGATAACCGAGGGTTCACTGTACTCCATAAAATTTACAAAAAGCGAGGTGAAACACTCAACCAGAGCTGCTTTTTTTTAACATTTCTCGAGGGCCATGGCGAGCCATTTCAAAAAAGCTGCACAACTAACGTATAAAATATTGATAAATTTGCTCGGCCTGATGTGTGTGTAAAGTTTTACGAGATGTCGTTCATATTTAGAACCTCATAATCAGCTTTGTTTTATTGCCGAACAGTGCAATGCCACTCCCACAACTTTTCACGAAAAATCACGAATTTCGTATTGTGACATCCTCATGGCCGAAACAGTCATCCGAGCATATATGAGGGCGACCTTGTTGAGTTGCACGGAGAAAAACATCCAAGAAAATAACTTGTATTAGCTTTTACCAGTTGGTGGCGCTACTACTACGATGTAAAATAAGTTGGTAGATGTCTTCAGGGCTGAAGTATCCTCAAATGTGTACAACTTCGAGAAGATAGGATCATCTGAGTCATGTTGCCGGAGCTTTTGTTGCCACAGAGTACAATCGGACTTTTCAGCACCTTAATAGCCACGCCTTTTGCCAAAACGTCACAAAATTCGGCAGAGAGTAAGATCATTGTCTTGAGTCTTTTCTGACTAATTTTCAGTCGGATTCGTCAAAAGGGCACCGTGCAGTACGTGAAAATTAAAATAAAAACACATTTTTGATTCCACTTGGCGGCACTGTGTGTATAACAAAATAATAACATTAAGATGTCTTCAGGTCGGGACGTTTTATTTACAGGTGAAGGTTTGGATTTTTAGGAGCATGTGCAGGGGAGTTATTAAGCATTCATTTATTTGTATTAGGTTCATTTTGTCTTCTTATTATTGATATTTGACTGATTCATTAAAAGCAGACAATTATGTTTTAGGTTAATTTTTTACCTGACATGTTTCGGCGAGTCTTTCGCCTTCTTCAGAGTGTCGCATGATGGTGTCTTGAGACCCGTCTTTATCAGCTGATGTTCCATGAGGGTGTGACTTACCTGTCAAAAAAATGAAAAATCAGAGCAGTAAAAGAACAAGCACAACATGAACATTACAAATCAGCAATCACTGACCACTGCAAAAGGGAAAACCACATCATGGACCGGGAGAAGGGCAGGGTCATCCGCACCGAAGAGAACAAACAACAGCGCTGGATCAGAGAGGCCATTGAGATCTGCAAGCGAGGCATAAAAACCATGAACAGAGACAAGGGAGCCTTCATCCTCTCTACCACCTGGAGCAGCATTTTGGCGGAGTGAACGGACAGCGGGGGGCGTGACTTGCCTTCGTTCTTGTGACAGGTAAGTCACGCCCTCATGGAACATCAGCTGATAAAGACGGGCCACAAGACACCATCATGTGACACTCTGAAGAAGGCGAAAGACTTTCGTATTGTGACATCCTCAAGGCCTAAACACTCATCCGAGCAAATGTAAGGTAGATTTTGTTAACCTGTCCGGAGAAAAAAATCAACGAAAATAATTTGTATTTGTTTTAACCAGTTGGTGGCGCTACCACTGCGATCAAAAATAAGTTGGCAGCCGTCTTCAGGGCCTGAATATCCTCAAATGTGAAAAATTTCGAGAAGATGGATCATCTGAATCATTTTGCAGGAACTTTTGTTGCCACGGAGAATAATCAGACTCTGCGGCACCGTAATAGCCACGCCCTTCGAAGGAAAGTCACAAAAATAGGGATAGAGTAAGATCAATGTCTTGAGTCTTTTCTAGCCAATTTTCAATCAGATTCGTTAAAAGGGCACCGTGCAGTACGTCAAAATGTAAAAAATGATATTGATTGGCGCAAGGTGTATAACTGAATATAAACATATAGATGTCTTCAGGTACAGACTCTTTATGTACATGTGAAGTTTTGGATTTTTAGCAGCATGTGCAGGAGAGTTATTAAGCATTTTGTCCATTGCGGCGAAGGAAATCTTAAGTGAAAACTTTGATGCCCCGCCCCCGTCATATAGTATTTCGGAAACAAAAAATTTTAGCCCCAGTGTTTGTGCCAGGTCTTCAGATGCTACAGACAGAATTTTAAGGCAATCAGATGAAGCCTTTAGGATCAGGGTGCAAAAGAATGACCCCTGTAAACATGCAAAAAAGGGCAAAAGTCGGACTTTCAAAAATTCATAACTCACTTCCTGTTCATATTAGACGTTAAAATATCAAATTTTTCGCCATGCCCGATGAGACTGCCAAGTTTGGTGAGTTTTTGTGCATGTTTCGGGGGTCAAAAATGCGATCGAACAATCGGAAAAATAATAATAATAATAATTTCTACAAAAACAATAGGGACTTCGCAGCGGTCGCTGCTCAGGCCCTAATAATAATAATAATAATAATAATAAAAGTAATAATATTTTCTACAAAAACAATAGGGACCTCGCCGCGGTCGCTGCTCGGGCCCCAATAATAATTTCTACACAAAGTCCATTGTGGTGACCCGCCCCCTTTTAAGTAAATTCAAAATGGCCGACTTCCTGTAAAACCTAGCTCATTGCTCCAAGAGACTTTTTTGTAGGTCTTGGTCTTATACATACAGTGAACCCTCGCTACTTCGCGGTTCACCTTTCGCGGGTTCAGTGCTTCGCGGGTCTAAAAAATATTCGGGGGCATTGTAGTTTCGCCGAGCGGCACGACGGGGCGCTGGAGCGGTTAGACGGCCGGCGTGCGCCGAAGAAGAGCGTGGGCGAAGAGGAGAGTGGACGAAGAAGAGCACGTTTCCCCGGACACGATCGGTGGCGACGTTTCGCGCGGTTCGGACCGTACCAGAGCTCCGGCCAGCGTGCGTGGCAGTTAAGCCGTAGAGGAGCACCTTCCCCGGGCACGGGCGGTGCCAAGCGGCCCCTAACTTTAACCGAATGGAAGCTCCGGAGGAGGAGGGCATGCTCGCGTCACAGTAAGCCGAAGAGGAGCACCTTCCCCGGGCACGGGCGGTTCCAAGCGGCCCCTAAGTTTAACCGAATGGAAGCTCCGGAGGAGGAGGGCATGCTCGCGTCACAGTAAGCCGAAGAGGAGCACCTTCCCCGGGCACGGGCGGTGCCAAGCGGCCCCTAAGTTTAACCGAATGGAAGCTCCGGGGGAGGAGGGCGGGCGTGTGTCACAGTTAAGCCAAATTGGAGCACCTCTTCTGCCCGGGCACGAGCGGAGCGCAAGGCTGTCAGTTATGAATGAATAAATGAATAAATAAATAAAGAATGCCACCTTTCATTTCACAGGGCACACCGGACGGCGTACCAGCAGGTAAAAGTCGGAGTAATTAAATAAATACAAAAAGAATGGCTGGGGAATAAAAAAATAATACGTTTTAATAATAATTAGTTTTTTTTGTTATAACATGAATTTCACTCTCTCTCTTCCCGTATATATATATATATATATATATATATATATATATATATATATTTATTATATATATTGTATATTTTTTTTAAGCATTTTTGAAGGTGCGCCGCTACTTCGCGGATTTTCAGTTTTCGCGGGTGGTCTCGGTCCCCATTAACCGCGATAACCGAGGGTTCACTGTACTCCATAAAATTTACAAAAAGCGAGGTGAAACACTCAACCAGAGCTGCTTTTTTTAAAACATTTCTCGAGGGCCATGGCGAGCCATTTCAAAAAAGCTGCACAACTAACGTATAAAATATTGATAAATTTGCTCGGCCTGATGTGTGTGTAAAGTTTCACGAGTTGTCGTTCATATTTAGAACCTCATAATCAGCGTTGTTTTATTGCCGAACAGTGCAATGCCACTCCCACAACTTTTCACGAAAAAGGACTAATTTCGTATTGTGACATCCTCATGGCCGAAACAGTCATCCGAGCATATATGAGGGCGACCTTGTTGAGTTGCACGGAGAAAAACATCCAAGAAAATAACTTGTATTAGCTTTTACCAGTTGGTGGCGCTACTACTACGATGTAAAATAAGTTGGTAGATGTCTTCAGGGCTGAAGTATCCTCAAATGTGTACAACTTCGAGAAGATAGGATCATCTGAGTCATGTTGCCGGAGCTTTTGTTGCCACAGAGTACAATCGGACTTTTCAGCACCTTAATAGCCACGCCTTTTGCCAAAACGTCACAAAATTCGGCAGAGAGTAAGATCATTGTCTTGAGTCTTTTCTGACTAATTTTCAGTCGGATTCGTCAAAAGGGCACCGTGCAGTACGTGAAAATTAAAATAAAAAAAAATTTTTGATTCCACTTGGCGGCACTGTGTGTATAACAAAATAATAACATTAAGATGTCTTCAGGTCGGGACGTTTTATTTACAGGTGAAGGTTTGGATTTTTAGGAGCATGTGCAGGGGAGTTATTAAGCATTCATTTATTTGTATTAGGTTCATTTTGTCTTCTTATTATTGATATTTGACTGATTCATTAAAAGCAGACAATTATGTTTTAGGTTAATTTTTTACCTGACATGTTTCGGCGAGTCTTTCGCCTTCTTCAGAGTGTCGCATGATGGTGTCTTGAGACCCGTCTTTATCAGCTGATGTTCCATGAGGGTGTGACTTACCTGTCAAAAAAATGAAAAAATCAGAGCAGTAAAAGAACAAGCACAACATGAACATTACAAATCAGCAATCACTGACCACTGCAAAAGGGAAAACCACATCATGGACCGGGAGAAGGGCAGGGTCATCCGCACAGAAGAGAACAAACAACAGCGCTGGATCAGAGAGGCCATTGAGATCTGCAAGCGAGGCATAAAAACCATGAACAGAGACAAGGGAGCCTTCATCCTCTCTACCACCTGGACCAGCATCTTGGCGGAGTGAACGGACAGCGGGGGGCGTGACTTGCCTTCATTCTTGTGACAGGTAAGTCACGCCCTCATGGAACATCAGCTGATAAAGACGGGTCACAAGACAGCATCATGTGACACTCTGAAGAAGGCGAAAGACTTTTGTATTGTGACATGCTCAAGGCCTAAACACTCATCCGAGCAAATATAAGGTAGATTTTGTTCACCTGCCCGGAGAAAAACATCAACGAAAATAATTTGTATTTGTTTTAACCAGTTGGTGGCGCTACCACTGCGATCAAAAATAAGTTGGCAGCCGTCTTCAGGGCCTGAATATCCTCAAATGTGAAAGATTTCCAGAAGATGGATCATCTGAATCATTTTGCAGGAACTTTTGTTGCCACGGAGAATAATCAGACTCTGCGGCACCGTAATAGCCACGCCCTTTGAAGGAAAGTCATAAAAATAGGGATAGAGTAAGATCAATGTCTTGAGTCTTTTCTAGCCAATTTTCAATCGGATTCGTTAAAAGGGTACCATGCAGTACGTCAAAATGTAAAAAATGATATTGATTGGCGCAAGGTGTATAACTGAATATAAACATGTCGATGTCTTCAGGTACAGACTCTTTATGTACATGTGAAGTTTTGGATTTTTAGCAGCATGTGAAGGAGAGTTATTAAGCATTTTGTCCATTGCGGCGAAGGAAATCTTAAGTGAAAACTTTGAAGCCCCGCCCCCGTCATATAGTATTTCGGAAACAAAAAGTTTTAGCCCCAGTGTTTGTCCCAGGTCTTCAGATGCTACAGACAGAATTTTAAGGCAATCAGATGAAGCCTTTAGGATCAGGGTGCAAAAGAATGACCCCTGTAAACATGCAAAAAAGGGCAAAAGTCGGACTTTCAAAAATTCATAACTCACTTCCTGTTCATATTAGACGTTAAAATATCAAATTTTTCGCCATGCCCGATGAGACTGCCAAGTTTGGTGAGTTTTTGTGCATGTTTCGGGGGTCAAAAATGCGATCGAACAATCGGAAAAATAATAATAATAATAATTTCTACAAAAACAATAGGGACTTCGCAGCGGTCGCTGCTCAGGCCCTAATAATAATAATAATAATAATAATAAAAGTAATAATGTTTTCTACAAAAACAATAGGGACCTCGCCGCGGTCGCTGCTCGGGCCCCAATAATAATTTCTACACAAAGTCCATTGTGGTGACCCGCCCCCTTTTAAGTAAATTCAAAATGGCCGACTTCCTGTAAAACCTAGCTCATTGCTCCAAGAGACTTTTTTGTAGGTCTTGGTCTTATACATACAGTGAACCCTCGCTACTTCGCGGTTCACCTTTCGCGGGTTCAGTGCTTCGCGGGTCTAAAAAATATTCGGGGGCATTGTAGTTTCGCAGAGCGGCACGACGGGGCGCTGGAGCGGTTAGACGGCCGGCGTGCGCCGAAGAAGAGCGTGGGCGAAGAAGAGAGTGGACGAAGAAGAGCACGTTCCCCCGGACACGATCGGTGGCGACGTTTCGCGCGGTTCGGACCGTACCAGAGCTCCGGCCGGCGTGCGTGGCAGTTAAGCCGTAGAGGAGCACCTTCCCCGGGCACGGGCGGTTCCAAGCGGCCCCTAAGTTTAACCGAATGGAAGCTCCGGAGGAGGAGGGCATGCTCGCGTCACAGTAAGCCGAAGAGGAGCACCTTCCCCCGGCACGGGCGGTGCCAAGCGGCCCCTAAGTTTAACCGAATGGAAGCTCCGGGGGAGGAGGGCGGGCGTGTGTCACAGTTAAGCCAAATTGGAGCACCTCTTCTGCCCGGGCACGAGCGGAGCGCGAGGCTGTCAGTTATGAATGAATAAATGAATAAATAAATAAAGAATGCCACCTTTCATTTCACAGGGCACACCGGACGGCGTACCAGCAGGTAAAAGTCGGAGTAATTAAATAAATACTAAAAGAATGGCTGGGGAATAAAAAAATAATACGTTTTAATAATAATTTGTTTTTTTTGTTATAACATGAATTTCACTCTCTCTCTCCCCGTATATATATATATATATATATATATATATATATATATATATATATATATTTATTATATATATTGTATATTTTTTTTAAGCATTTTTGAAGGTGCGCCGCTACTTCGCGGATTTTCAGTTTTCGCGGGTGGTCTCGGTCCCCATTAACCGCGATAACCGAGGGTTCACTGTACTCCATAAAATTTACAAAAAGCGAGGTGAAACACTCAACCAGAGCTGCTTTTTTTAACATTTCTCGAGGGCCATGGCGAGCCATTTCAAAAAAGCTGCACAACTAACGTATAAAATATTGATAAATTTGCTCGGCCTGATGTGTGTGTAAAGTTTTACGAGTTGTCGTTCATATTTAGAACCTCATAATCAGCTTTGTTTTATTGCCGAACAGTGTAATGCCACTCCCACAACTTTTCACGAAAAAGGACGAATTTCGTATTGTGACATCCTCATGGCCGAAACAGTCATCCGAGCATATATGAGGGCGACCTTGTTGAGTTGCACGGAGAAAAACATCCAAGAAAATAACTTGTATTAGCTTTTACCAGTTGGTGGCGCTACTACTACGATGTAAAATAAGTTGGTAGATGTCTTCAGGGCTGAAGTATCCTCAAATGTGTACAACTTCGAGAAGATAGGATCATCTGAGTCATGTTGCCGGAGCTTTTGTTGCCACAGAGTACAATCGGACTTTTCAGCACCTTAATAGCCACGCCTTTTGCCAAAACGTCAAGAAATTCGGCAGAGAGTAAGATCATTGTCTTGAGTCTTTTCTGACTAATTTTCAGTCGGATTCGTCAAAAGGGCACCGTGCAGTACGTGAAAATTAAAATAAAAACAAATTTTTGATTCCACTTGGCGGCACTGTGTGTATAACAAAATAATAACATTACGATGTCTTCAGGTCGGGACGTTTTATTTACAGGTGAAGGTTTGGATTTTTAGGAGCATGTGCAGGGGAGTTATTAAGCATTCATTTATTTGTATTAGGTTCATTTTGTCTTCTTATTATTGATATTTGACTGATTCATTAAAAGCAGACAATTATGTTTTAGGTTAATTTTTTACCTGACATGTTTCGGCGAGTCTTTCGCCTTCTTCAGAGTGTCGCATGATGGTGTCTTGAGCTGATGTTCCATGAGGGTGTGACTTACCTGTCAAAAAAATGAAAAAAATCAGAGCAGTAAAAGAACAAGCACAACATGAACATTACAAATCAGCAATCACTGACCACTGCAAAAGGGAAAACCACATCATGGACCGGGAGAAGGGCAGGGTCATCCGCACAGAAGAGAACAAACAACAGCGCTGGATCAGAGAGGCCATTGAGATCTGCAAGCGAGGCATAAAAACCATGAACAGAGACAAGGGAGCCTTCATCCTCTCTACCACCTGGACCAGCATCTTGGCGGAGTGAACGGACAGCGGGGGGCGTGACTTGCCTTCATTCTTGTGACAGGTAAGTCACGCCCTCATGGAACATCAGCTGATAAAGACGGGTCACAAGACAGCATCATGTGACACTCTGAAGAAGGCGAAAGACTTTCGTATTGTGACATGCTCAAGGCCTAAACACTCATCCGAGCAAATATAAGGTAGATTTTGTTCACCTGCCCGGAGAAAAACATCAACGAAAATAATTTGTATTTGTTTTAACCAGTTGGTGGCGCTACCACTGCGATCAAAAATAAGTTGGCAGCCGTCTTCAGGGCCTGAATATCCTCAAATGTGAAAAATTTCGAGAAGATGGATCATCTGAATCATTTTGCAGGAACTTTTGTTGCCACGGAGAATAATCAGACTCTGCGGCACCGTAATAGCCACGCCCTTCGAAGGAAAGTCACAAAAATAGGGATAGAGTAAGATCAATGTCTTGAGTCTTTTGTAGCCAATTTTCAATCAGATTCGTTAAAAGGGCACCGTGCAGTACGTCAAAATGTAAAAAATGATATTGATTGGCGCAAGGTGTATAACTGAATATAAACATATAGATGTCTTCAGGTACAGACTTTTTATGTACATGTGAAGTTTTGGATTTTTAGCAGCATGTGCAGGAGAGTTATTAAGCATTTTGTCCATTGCGGCGAAGGAAATCTTAAGTGAAAACTTTGAAGCCCCGCCCCCGTCATATAGTATTTCGGAAACAAAAAATTTTAGCCCCAGTGTTTGTCCCAGGTCTTCAGATGCTACAGACAGAATTTTAAGGCAATCAGATGAAGCCTTTAGGATCAGGGTGCAAAAGAATGACCCCTGTAAACATGCAAAAAAGGGCAAAAGTCGGACTTTCAAAAATTCATAACTCACTTCCTGTTCATATTAGACGTTAAAATATCAAATTTTTCGCCATGCCCGATGAGACTGCCAAGTTTGGTGAGTTTTTGTGCATGTTTCGGGGTCAAAAATGCGATCGAACAATCGGAAAAATAATAATAATAATAATTTCTACAAAAACAATAGGGACTTCGCAGCGGTCGCTGCTCAGGCCCTAATAATAATAATAATAATATTAATAATAATAAAAGTAATAATATTTTCTACAAAAACAATAGGGACCTCGCAGCCGTCGCAGCTCGGGCCCTAATAACAATTTCTAGAAAAACAATAGGGACCTCGCAGCGGTCACTGCTCGGGCCCTAATAATAATAATAATAAAAATAATAATAATTTCCACAAAAACAATGGGGACCTCGTAGCGGTCGCTGCTCAGGCCCTAATAATAATTTCTACAAAAACAATAGGGACCTCGCCGCCGTCGCTGCTCGGGCCCCAATAATAATTTCTACACAAAGTCCATTGTGGTGACCCGCCCCCTTTTAAGTAAATTCAAAATGGCCGACTTCCTGTAAAACCTAGCTCATTGCTCCAAGAGACTTTTTTGTAGGTCTTGGTCTTATACATACAGTGAACCCTCGCTACTTCGCGGTTCACCTTTCGCGGGTTCAGTGCTTCGCGGGTCTAAAAAATATTCGGGGGCATTGTAGTTTCGCCGAGCGGCACGACGGGGCGCTGGAGCGGTTAGACGGCCGGCGTGCGCCGAAGAAGAGCGTGGGCGAAGAGGAGAGTGGACGAAGAAGAGCACGTTCTCCCGGACACGATCGGTGGCGACGTTTCGCGCGGTTCGGACCGTACCAGAGCTCCGGCCGGCGTGCGTGGCAGTTAAGCCGTAGAGGAGCACCTTCCCCGGGCACGGGCGGTGCCAAGCGGCCCCTAAGTTTAACCGAATGGAAGCTCCGGAGGAGGAGGGCATGCTCGCGTCACAGTAAGCCGAAGAGGAGCACCTTCCACGGGCACGGGCGGTTCCAAGCGGCCCCTAAGTTTAACTGAATGGAAGCTCCGGAGGAGGAGGGCATGCTCGCGTCACAGTAAGCCGAAGAGGAGCACCTTCCCCGGGCACGGGCGGTGCCAAGCGGCCCCTAAGTTTAACCGAATGGAAGTTCCGGGGGAGGAGGGCGGGCGTGTGTCACAGTTAAGCCGAATTGGAGCACCTCTTCCGCCCGGGCACGAGCGGAGCGCGAGGCTGTCAGTTATGAATGAATAAATGAATAAATAAATAAAGAATGCCACCTTTCATTTAACAGGGCACACCGGACGGCGTACCAGCAGGTAAAAGTCGGAGTAATTAAATAAATACTAAAAGAATGGCTGGGGAATAAAAAAATAATACGTTTTAATAATAATTTGGTTTTTTTGTTGGAAAATGAATTTCACTCTCTCTCTCCCCGTATATATATATATATATATATATATATATATATATATATATATATATATATATTATTATATATATTGTATATTTTTTTTAAGCATTTTTGAAGGTGCGCCGCTACTTCGCGGATTTTCAGTTTTCGCGGGTGGTCTCGGTCCCCATTAACCGCGATAACCGAGGGTTCACTGTACTCCATAAAATTTACAAAAAGCGAGGTGAAACACTCAACCAGAGCTGCTTTTTTTTAACATTTCTCGAGGGCCATGGCGAGCCATTTCAAAAAAGCTGCACAACTAACGTATAAAATATTGATAAATTTGCTCGGCCTGATGTGTGTGTAAAGTTTTACGAGTTGTCGTTCATATTTAGAACCTCATAATCAGCTTTGTTTTATTGCCGAACAGTGCAATGCCACTCCCACAACTTTTCACGAAAAAGGACGAATTTCGTATTGTGACATCCTCATGGCCGAAACAGTCATCCGAGCATATATGAGGGCGACCTTGTTGAGTTGCACGGAGAAAAACATCCAAGAAAATAACTTGTATTAGCTTTTACCAGTTGGTGGCGCTACTACTACGATGTAAAATAAGTTGGTAGATGTCTTCAGGGCTGAAGTATCCTCAAATGTGTACAACTTCGAGAAGATAGGATCATCTGAGTCATGTTGCCGGAGCTTTTGTTGCCACAAAGTACAATCGGACTTTTCAGCACCTTAATAGCCACGCCTTTTGCCAAAACGTCACAAAATTCGGCAGAGAGTAAGATCATTGTCTTGAGTCTTTTCTGACAAATTTTCAGTCGGATTCGTCAAAAGGGCACCGTGCAGTACGTGAAAATTAAAATAAAAACAAATTTTTGATTCCACTTGGCGGCACTGTGTGTATAACAAAATAATAACATTAAGATGTCTTCAGGTCGGGACGTTTTATTTACAGGTGAAGGTTTGGATTTTTAGGAGCATGTGCAGGGGAGTTATTAAGCATTCATTTATTTGTATTAGGTTCATTTTGTCTTCTTATTATTGATATTTGACTGATTCATTAAAAGCAGACAATTATGTTTTAGGTTAATTTTTTACCTGACATGTTTCGGCGAGTCTTTCGCCTTCTTCAGAGTGTCGCATGATGGTGTCTTGAGCTGATGTTCCATGAGGGTGTGACTTACCTGTCAAAAAAATGAAAAAAATCAGAGCAGTAAAAGAACAAGCACAACATGAACATTACAAATCAGCAATCACTGACCACTGCAAAAGGGAAAACCACATCATGGACCGGGAGAAGGGCAGGGTCATCCGCACAGAAGAGAACAAACAACAGCGCTGGATCAGAGAGGCCATTGAGATCTGCAAGCGAGGCATAAAAACCATGAACAGAGACAAGGGAGCCTTCATCCTCTCTACCACCTGGACCAGCATCTTGGCGGAGTGAACGGACAGCGGGGGGCGTGACTTGCCTTCATTCTTGTGACAGGTAAGTCACGCCCTCATGGAACATCAGCTGATAAAGACGGGTCACAAGACAGCATCATGTGACACTCTGAAGAAGGCGAAAGACTTTCGTATTGTGACATGCTCAAGGCCTAAACACTCATCCGAGCAAATATAAGGTAGATTTTGTTCACCTGCCCGGAGAAAAACATCAACGAAAATAATTTGTATTTGTTTTAACCAGTTGGTGGCGCTACCACTGCGATCAAAAATAAGTTGGCAGCCGTCTTCAGGGCCTGAATATCCTCAAATGTGAAAAATTTCGAGAAGATGGATCATCTGAATCATTTTGCAGGAACTTTTGTTGCCACGGAGAATAATCAGACTCTGCGGCACCGTAATAGCCACGCCCTTCGAAGGAAAGTCACAAAAATAGGGATAGAGTAAGATCAATGTCTTGAGTCTTTTGTAGCCAATTTTCAATCAGATTCGTTAAAAGGGCACCGTGCAGTACGTCAAAATGTAAAAAATGATATTGATTGGCGCAAGGTGTATAACTGAATATAAACATATAGATGTCTTCAGGTACAGACTTTTTATGTACATGTGAAGTTTTGGATTTTTAGCAGCATGTGCAGGAGAGTTATTAAGCATTTTGTCCATTGCGGCGAAGGAAATCTTAAGTGAAAACTTTGAAGCCCCGCCCCCGTCATATAGTATTTCGGAAACAAAAAATTTTAGCCCCAGTGTTTGTCCCAGGTCTTCAGATGCTACAGACAGAATTTTAAGGCAATCAGATGAAGCCTTTAGGATCAGGGTGCAAAAGAATGACCCCTGTAAACATGCAAAAAAGGGCAAAAGTCGGACTTTCAAAAATTCATAACTCACTTCCTGTTCATATTAGACGTTAAAATATCAAATTTTTCGCCATGCCCGATGAGACTGCCAAGTTTGGTGAGTTTTTGTGCATGTTTCGGGGTCAAAAATGCGATCGAACAATCGGAAAAATAATAATAATAATAATTTCTACAAAAACAATAGGGACTTCGCAGCGGTCGCTGCTCAGGCCCTCATAATAATAATAATAATATTAATAATAATAAAAGTAATAATATTTTCTACAAAAACAATAGGGACCTCGCAGCCGTCGCAGCTCGGGCCCTAATAACAATTTCTAGAAAAACAATAGGGACCTCGCAGCGGTCACTGCTCGGGCCCTAATAATAATAATAATAAAAATAATAATAATTTCCACAAAAACAATGGGGACCTCGTAGCGGTCGCTGCTCAGGCCCTAATAATAATTTCTACAAAAACAATAGGGACCTCGCCGCCGTCGCTGCTCGGGCCCCAATGATAATTTCTACACAAAGTCCATTGTGGTGACCCGCCCCCTTTTAAGTAAATTCAAAATGGCCGACTTCCTGTAAAACCTAGCTCATTGCTCCAAGAGACTTTTTTGTAGGTCTTGGTCTTATACATACAGTGAACCCTCGCTACTTCGCGGTTCACCTTTCGCGGGTTCAGTGCTTCGCGGGTCTAAAAAATATTCGGGGGCATTGTAGTTTCGCCGAGCGGCACGACGGGGCGCTGGAGCGGTTAGACGGCCGGCGTGCGCCGAAGAAGAGCGTGGGCGAAGAGGAGAGTGGACGAAGAAGAGCACGTTCTCCCGGACACGATCGGTGGCGACGTTTCGCGCGGTTCGGACCGTACCAGAGCTCCGGCCGGCGTGCGTGGCAGTTAAGCCGTAGAGGAGCACCTTCCCCGGGCACGGGCGGTGCCAAGCGGCCCCTAAGTTTAACCGAATGGAAGCTCCGGAGGAGGAGGGCATGCTCGCGTCACAGTAAGCCGAAGAGGAGCACCTTCCCCGGGCACGGGCGGTTCCAAGCGGCCCCTAAGGTTAACCGAATGGAAGCTCCGGAGGAGGAGGGCATGCTCGCGTCACAGTAAGCCGAAGAGGAGCACCTTCCCCGGGCACGGGCGGTTCCAAGCGGCCCCTAAGTTTAACTGAATGGAAGCTCCGGAGGAGGAGGGCATGCTCGCGTCACAGTAAGCCGAAGAGGAGCACCTTCCCCGGGCACGGGCGGTGCCAAGCGGCCCCTAAGTTTAACCGAATGGAAGTTCCGGGGGAGGAGGGCGGGCGTGTGTCACAGTTAAGCCGAATTGGAGCACCTCTTCCGCCCGGGCACGAGCGGAGCGCGAGGCTGTCAGTTATGAATGAATAAATGAATAAATAAATAAAGAATGCCACCTTTCATTTCACAGGGCACACCGGACGGCGTACCAGCAGGTAAAAGTCGGAGTAATTAAATAAATACGAAAAGAATGGCTGGGGAATAAAAAAATAATACGTTTTAATAATAATTTGGTTTTTTTGTTGTAAAATGAATTTCACTCTCTCTCTCCCCGTATATATATATATATATATATATATATATATATATATATATATATATATATATATATATATATATATATATATATATTTATTATATATATTGTATATTTTTTTTAAGCATTTTTGAAGGTGCGCCGCTACTTCGCGGATTTTCAGTTTTCGCGGGTGGTCTCGGTCCCCATTAACCGCGATAACCGAGGGTTCACTGTACTCCATAAAATTTACAAAAAGCGAGGTGAAACACTCAACCAGAGCTGCTTTTTTTTAACATTTCTCGAGGGCCATGGCGAGCCATTTCAAAAAAGCTGCACAACTAACTTATAAAATATTGATAAATTTGCTCGGCCTGATGTGTGTGTAAAGTTTTACGAGTTGTCGTTCATATTTAGAACCTCATAATCAGCTTTGTTTTATTGCCGAACAGTGCAATGCCACTCCCACAACTTTTCACGAAAAATCACGAATTTCGTATTGTGACATCCTCATGGCCGAAACAGTCATCCGAGCATATATGAGGGCGACCTTGTTGAGTTGCACGGAGAAAAACATCCAAGAAAATAACTTGTATTAGCTTTTACCAGTTGGTGGCGCTACTACTACGATGTAAAATAAGTTGGTAGATGTCTTCAGGGCTGAAGTATCCTCAAATGTGTACAACTTCGAGAAGATAGGATCATCTGAGTCATGTTGCCGGAGCTTTTGTTGCCACAAAGTACAATCGGACTTTTCAGCACCTTAATAGCCACGCCTTTTGCCAAAACGTCACAAAATTCGGCAGAGAGTAAGATCATTGTCTTGAGTCTTTTCTGACAAATTTTCAGTCGGATTCGTCAAAAGGGCACCGTGCAGTACGTGAAAATTAAAATAAAAACAAATTTTTGATTCCACTTGGCGGCACTGTGTGTATAACAAAATAATAACATTAAGATGTCTTCAGGTCGGGACGTTTTATTTACAGGTGAAGGTTTGGATTTTTAGGAGCATGTGCAGGGGAGTTATTAAGCATTCATTTATTTGTATTAGGTTCATTTTGTCTTCTTATTATTGATATTTGACTGATTCATTAAAAGCAGACAATTATGTTTTAGGTTAATTTTTTACCTGACATGTTTCGGCGAGTCTTTCGCCTTCTTCAGAGTGTCGCATGATGGTGTCTTGAGCTGATGTTCCATGAGGGTGTGACTTACCTGTCAAAAAAATGAAAAAAATCAGAGCAGTAAAAGAACAAGCACAACATGAACATTACAAATCAGCAATCACTGACCACTGCAAAAGGGAAAACCACATCATGGACCGGGAGAAGGGCAGGGTCATCCGCACAGAAGAGAACAAACAACAGCGCTGGATCAGAGAGGCCATTGAGATCTGCAAGCGAGGCATAAAAACCATGAACAGAGACAAGGGAGCCTTCATCCTCTCTACCACCTGGACCAGCATCTTGGCGGAGTGAACGGACAGCGGGGGGCGTGACTTGCCTTCATTCTTGTGACAGGTAAGTCACGCCCTCATGGAACATCAGCTGATAAAGACGGGTCACAAGACAGCATCATGTGACACTCTGAAGAAGGCGAAAGACTTTCGTATTGTGACATGCTCAAGGCCTAAACACTCATCCGAGCAAATATAAGGTAGATTTTGTTCACCTGCCCGGAGAAAAACATCAACGAAAATAATTTGTATTTGTTTTAACCAGTTGGTGGCGCTACCACTGCGATCAAAAATAAGTTGGCAGCCGTCTTCAGGGCCTGAATATCCTCAAATGTGAAAAATTTCGAGAAGATGGATCATCTGAATCATTTTGCAGGAACTTTTGTTGCCACGGAGAATAATCAGACTCTGCGGCACCGTAATAGCCACGCCCTTCGAAGGAAAGTCACAAAAATAGGGATAGAGTAAGATCAATGTCTTGAGTCTTTTCTAGCCAATTTTCAATCAGATTCGTTAAAAGGGCACCGTGCAGTACGTCAAAATGTAAAAAATGATATTGATTGGCGCAAGGTGTATAACTGAATATAAACATATAGATGTCTTCAGGTACAGACTTTTTATGTACATGTGAAGTTTTGGATTTTTAGCAGCATGTGCAGGAGAGTTATTAAGCATTTTGTCCATTGCGGCGAAGGAAATCTTAAGTGAAAACTTTGAAGCCCCGCCCCCGTCATATAGTATTTCGGAAACAAAAAATTTTAGCCCCAGTGTTTGTCCCAGGTCTTCAGATGCTACAGACAGAATTTTAAGGCAATCAGATGAAGCCTTTAGGATCAGGGTGCAAAAGAATGACCCCTGTAAACATGCAAAAAAGGGCAAAAGTCGGACTTTCAAAAATTCATAACTCACTTCCTGTTCATATTAGACGTTAAAATATCAAATTTTTCGCCATGCCCGATGAGACTGCCAAGTTTGGTGAGTTTTTGTGCATGTTTCGGGGTCAAAAATGCGATCGAACAATCGGAAAAATAATAATAATAATAATTTCTACAAAAACAATAGGGACTTCGCAGCGGTCGCTGCTCAGGCCCTCATAATAATAATAATAATATTAATAATAATAAAAGTAATAATATTTTCTACAAAAACAATAGGGACCTCGCAGCCGTCGCAGCTCGGGCCCTAATAACAATTTCTAGAAAAACAATAGGGACCTCGCAGCGGTCACTGCTCGGGCCCTAATAATAATAATAATAAAAATAATAATAATTTCCACAAAAACAATGGGGACCTCGTAGCGGTCGCTGCTCAGGCCCTAATAATAATTTCTACAAAAACAATAGGGACCTCGCCGCCGTCGCTGCTCGGGCCCCAATGATAATTTCTACACAAAGTCCATTGTGGTGACCCGCCCCCTTTTAAGTAAATTCAAAATGGCCGACTTCCTGTAAAACCTAGCTCATTGCTCCAAGAGACTTTTTTGTAGGTCTTGGTCTTATACATACAGTGAACCCTCGCTACTTCGCGGTTCACCTTTCGCGGGTTCAGTGCTTCGCGGGTCTAAAAAATATTCGGGGGCATTGTAGTTTCGCCGAGCGGCACGACGGGGCGCTGGAGCGGTTAGACGGCCGGCGTGCGCCGAAGAAGAGCGTGGGCGAAGAGGAGAGTGGACGAAGAAGAGCACGTTCTCCCGGACACGATCGGTGGCGACGTTTCGCGCGGTTCGGACCGTACCAGAGCTCCGGCCGGCGTGCGTGGCAGTTAAGCCGTAGAGGAGCACCTTCCCCGGGCACGGGCGGTGCCAAGCGGCCCCTAAGTTTAACCGAATGGAAGCTCCGGAGGAGGAGGGCATGCTCGCGTCACAGTAAGCCGAAGAGGAGCACCTTCCCCGGGCACGGGCGGTTCCAAGCGGCCCCTAAGGTTAACCGAATGGAAGCTCCGGAGGAGGAGGGCATGCTCGCGTCACAGTAAGCCGAAGAGGAGCACCTTCCCCGGGCACGGGCGGTTCCAAGCGGCCCCTAAGTTTAACTGAATGGAAGCTCCGGAGGAGGAGGGCATGCTCGCGTCACAGTAAGCCGAAGAGGAGCACCTTCCCCGGGCACGGGCGGTGCCAAGCGGCCCCTAAGTTTAACCGAATGGAAGTTCCGGGGGAGGAGGGCGGGCGTGTGTCACAGTTAAGCCGAATTGGAGCACCTCTTCCGCCCGGGCACGAGCGGAGCGCGAGGCTGTCAGTTATGAATGAATAAATGAATAAATAAATAAAGAATGCCACCTTTCATTTCACAGGGCACACCGGACGGCGTACCAGCAGGTAAAAGTCGGAGTAATTAAATAAATACAAAAAGAATGGCTGGGGAATAAAAAAATAATACGTTTTAATAATAATTTGGTTTTTTTGTTATAAAATGAATTTCACTCTCTCTCTCCCCGTATATATATATATATATATATATATATATATATATATATATATATTTATTATATATATTGTATATTTTTTTTAAGCATTTTTGAAGGTGCGCCGCTACTTCGCGGATTTTCAGTTTTCGCGGGTGGTCTCGGTCCCCATTAACCGCGATAACCGAGGGTTCACTGTACTCCATAAAATTTACAAAAAGCGAGGTGAAACACTCAATCAGGGCTGCTTTTTTGAACATTTCTCGAGGGCCATGGCGAGCCATTTCAAAAAAGCTGCACAACTAACGTATAAAATATTGATAAATTTGCTCGGCCTGATGTGTGTGTAAAGTTTTACGAGATGTCGTTCATATTTAGAACCTCATAATCAGCTTTGTTTTATTGCCGAACAGTGCAATGCCACTCCCACAACTTTTCACGAAAAATCACGAATTTCGTATTGTGACATCCTCATGGCCGAAACAGTCATCCGAGCATATATGAGGGCGACCTTGTTGAGTTGCACGGAGAAAAACATCCAAGAAAATAACTTGTATTAGCTTTTACCAGTTGGTGGCGCTACTACTACGATGAAAAATAAGTCGGTAGATGTCTTCAGGGCTGAAGTATCCTCAAATGTGTACAACTTCGAGAAGATAGGATCATCTGAGTCATGTTGCCGGAGCTTTTGTTGCCACAGAGTACAATCGGACTTTTCAGCACCGTAATAGCCACGCCTTTTGCCAAAACTTCACAAAATTCGGCAGAGAGTAAGATCATTGTCTTGAGTCTTTTCTGACTAATTTTCAGTCGGATTCGTCAAAAGGGCACCGTGCAGTACGTGAAAATTAAAATAAAAACAAATTTTTGATTCCACTTGGCGGCGCTGTGTGTATAACAAAATAATAACATTAAGATGTCTTCAGGTCGGGACGTTTTATTTACAGGTGAAGGTTTGGATTTTTAGGAGCATGTGCAGGGGAGTTATTAAGCATTCATTTATTTGTATTAGGTTCATTTTGTCTTCTTATTATTGATATTTGACTGATTCATTAAAAGCAGACAATTATGTTTTAGGTTAATTTTTTACCTGACATGTTTCGGCGAGTCTTTTGCCTTCTTCAGAGTGTCGCATGATGGTGTCTTGAGACCCGTCTTTATCAGCTGATGTTCCATGAGGGTGTGACTTACCTGTCAAAAAAATGAAAAAATCAGAGCAGTAAAAGAACAAGCACAACATGAACATTACAAATCAGCAATCACTGACCACTGCAAAAGGGAAAACCACATCATGGACCGGGAGAAGGGCAGGGTCATCCGCACCGAAGAGAACAAACAACAGCGCTGGATCAGAGAGGCCATTGAGATCTGCAAGCGAGGCATAAAAACCATGAACAGAGACAAGGGAGCCTTCATCCTCTCTACCACCTGGAGCAGCATTTTGGCGGAGTGAACGGACAGCGGGGGGCGTGACTTGCCTTCATTCTTGTGACAGGTAAGTCACGCCCTCATGGAACATCAGCTGATAAAGACGGGCCACAAGACACCATCATGTGACACTCTGAAGAAGGCGAAAGACTTTCGTATTGTGACATCCTCAAGGCCTAAACACTCATCCGAGCAAATGTAAGGTAGATTTTGTTAACCTGCCCGGAGAAAAAAATCAACGAAAATAATTTGTATTTGTTTTAACCAGTTGGTGGCGCTACCACTGCGATCAAAAATAAGTTGGCAGCCGTCTTCAGGGCCTGAATATCCTCAAATGTGAAAAATTTCGAGAAGATGGATCATCTGAATCATTTTGCAGGAACTTTTGTTGCCACGGAGAATAATCAGACTCTGCGGCACCGTAATAGCCACGCCCTTCGAAGGAAAGTCACAAAAATAGGGATAGAGTAAGATCAATGTCTTGAGTCTTTTCTAGCCAATTTTCAATCAGATTCGTTAAAAGGGCACCGTGCAGTACGTCAAAATGTAAAAAATGATATTGATTGGCGCAAGGTGTATAACTGAATATAAACATATAGATGTCTTCAGGTACAGACTCTTTATGTACATGTGAAGTTTTGGATTTTTAGCAGCATGTGCAGGAGAGTTATTAAGCATTTTGTCCATTGCGGCGAAGGAAATCTTAAGTGAAAACTTTGATGCCCCGCCCCCGTCATATAGTATTTCGGAAACAAAAAATTTTAGCCCCAGTGTTTGTCCCAGGTCTTCAGATGCTACAGACAGAATTTTAAGGCAATCAGATGAAGCCTTTAGGATCAGGGTGCAAAAGAATGACCCCTGTAAACATGCAAAAAAGGGCAAAAGTCGGACTTTCAAAAATTCATAACTCACTTCTTGTTCATATTAGACGTTAAAATATCAAATTTTTCGCCATGCCCGATGAGACTGCCAAGTTTGGTGAGTTTTTGTGCATGTTTCGGGGGTCAAAAATGCGATCGAACAATCGGAAAAATAATAATAATAATAATTTCTACAAAAACAATAGGGACTTCACAGCGGTCGCTGCTCAGGCCCTAATAATAATAATAATAATAATAATAATAAAAGTAATAATATTTTCTTCAAAAACAATAGGGACCTCGCCGCGGTCGCTGCTCGGGCCCCAATAATAATTTCTACACAAAGTCCATTGTGGTGACCCGCCCCCTTTTAAGTAAATTCAAAATGGCCGACTTCCTGTAAAACCTAGCTCATTGCTCCAAGAGACTTTTTTGTAGGTCTTGGTCTTATACATACAGTGAACCCTCGCTACTTCGCGGTTCACCTTTCGCGGGTTCAGTGCTTCGCGGGTCTAAAAAATATTCGGGGGCATTGTAGTTTCGCCGAGCGGCACGACGGGGCGCTGGAGCGGTTAGACGGCCGCCGTGCGCCGAAGAAGAGCGTGGGCGAAGAGGAGAGTGGACGAAGAAGAGCACGTTCCCCCGGACACGATCGGTGGCGACGTTTCGCGCGGTTCGGACCGTACCAGAGCTCCGGCCAGCGTGCGTGGCAGTTAAGCCGTAGAGGAGCACCTTCCCCGGGCACGGGCGGTGCCAAGCGGCCCCTAAGTTTAACCGAATGGAAGCTCCGGAGGAGGAGGGCATGCTCGCGTCACAGTAAGCCGAAGAGGAGCACCTTCCCCGGGCACGGGCGGTTCCAAGCGGCCCCTAAGTTTAACCGAATGGAAGCTCCGGAGGAGGAGGGCATGCTCGCGTCACAGTAAGCCGAAGAGGAGCACCTTCCCCGGGCACGGGCGGTTCCAAGCGGCCCCTAAGTTTAACCGAATGGAAGCTCCGGAGGAGGAGGGCATGCTCGCGTCACAGTAAGCCGAAGAGGAGCACCTTCCCCGGGCACGGGCGGTGCCAAGCGGCCCCTAAGTTTAGCCGAATGGAAGCTCCGGGGGAGGAGGACGGGCGTGTGTCACAGTTAAGCCAAATTGGAGCACCTCTTCTGCCCGGGCACGAGCGGAGCGCGAGGCTGTCAGTTATGAATGAATAAATGAATAAATAAATAAAGAATGCTACCTTTCATTTCACAGGGCACACCGGACGGCGTACCAGCAGGTAAAAGTCGGAGTAATTAAATAAATACAAAAAGAATGGCTGGGGAATAAAAAAATAATACGTTTTAATAATAATTTGGTTTTTTTGTTATAACATGAATTTCACTCTCTCTCTCCCCGTATATATATATATATATATATATATATATATATATATATTTATATATTTATTATATATATTGTATATTTTTTTTAAGCATTTTTGAAGGTGCGCCGCTACTTCGCGGATTTTCAGTTTTCGCGGGTGGTCTCGGTCCCCATTAACCGCGATAACCAAGGGTTCACTGTACTCCATAAAATTTACAAAAAGCGAGGTGAAACACTCAACCAGAGCTGCTTTTTTTTAACATTTCTCGAGGGCCATGGCGAGCCATTTCAAAAAAGCTGCACAACTAACTTATAAAATATTGATAAATTTGCTCGGCCTGATGTGTGTGTAAAGTTTTACGAGTTGTCGTTCATATTTAGAACCTCATAATCAGCTTTGTTTTATTGCCGAACAGTGCAATGCCACTCCCACAACTTTTCACGAAAAATCACGAATTTCGTATTGTGACATCCTCATGGCCGAAACAGTAATCCGAGCATATATGAGGGCGACCTTGTTGAGTTGCACGGAGAAAAACATCCAAGAAAATAACTTGTATTAGCTTTTACCAGTTGGTGGCGCTACTACTACGATGTAAAATAAGTTGGTAGATGTCTTCAGGGCTGAAGTATCCTCAAATGTGTACAACTTCGAGAAGATAGGATCATCTGAGTCATGTTGCCGGAGCTTTTGTTGCCACAGAGTACAATTGGACTTTTCAGCACCTTAATAGCCACGCCTTTTGCCAAAACGTCACAAAATTCGGCAGAGAGTAAGATCATTGTCTTGAGTCTTTTCTGACTAATTTTCAGTCGGATTCGTCAAAAGGGCACCGTGCAGTACGTGAAAATTAAAATAAAAACAAATTTTTGATTCCACTTGGCGGCACTGTGTGTATAACAAAATAATAACATTAAGATGTCTTCAGGTCGGGACGTTTTATTTACAGGTGAAGGTTTGGATTTTTAGGAGCATGTGCAGGGGAGTTATTAAGCATTCATTTATTTGTATTAGGTTCATTTTGTCTTCTTATTATTGATATTTGACTGATTCATTAAAAGCAGACAATTATGTTTTAGGTTAATTTTTTACCTGACATGTTTCGGCGAGTCTTTCGCCTTCTTCAGAGTGTCGCATGATGGTGTCTTGAGCTGATGTTCCATGAGGGTGTGACTTACCTGTCAAAAAAATGAAAAAATCAGAGCAGTAAAAGAACAAGCACAACATGAACATTACAAATCAGCAATCACTGACCACTGCAAAAGGGAAAACCACATCATGGACCGGGAGAAGGGCAGGGTCATCCGCACAGAAGAGAACAAACAACAGCGCTGGATCAGAGAGGCCATTGAGATCTGCAAGCGAGGCATAAAAACCATGAACAGAGACAAGGGAGCCTTCATCCTCTCTACCACCTGGACCAGCATCTTGGCGGAGTGAACGGACAGCGGGGGGCGTGACTTGCCTTCATTCTTGTGACAGGTAAGTCACGCCCTCATGGAACATCAGCTGATAAAGACGGGTCACAAGACACCATCATGTGACACTCTGAAGAAGGCGAAAGACTTTCGTATTGTGACATGCTCAAGGCCTAAACACTCATCCGAGCAAATATAAGGTAGATTTTGTTAACCTGCCCGGAGAAAAACATCAACGAAAATAATTTGTATTTGTTTTAACCAGTTGGTGGCGCTACCACTGCGATCAAAAATAAGTTGGCAGCCGTCTTCAGGGCCTGAATATCCTCAAATGTGAAAGATTTCCAGAAGATGGATCATCTGAATCATTTTGCAGGAACTTTTGTTGCCACGGAGAATAATCAGACTCTGCGGCACCGTAATAGCCACGCCCTTTGAAGGAAAGTCATAAAAATAGGGATAGAGTAAGATCAATGTCTTGAGTCTTTTCTAGCCAATTTTCAATCGGATTCGTTAAAAGGGCACCGTGCAGTACGTCAAAATGTAAAAATTTATATTGATTGGCGCAAGGTGTATAACTGAATATAAACATATAGATGTCTTCAGGTACCGACTCTTTATGTACATGTGAAGTTTTGGATTTTTAGCAGCACGTGCAGGAGAGTTATTAAGCATTTTGTCCATTGCGGCGAAGGAAATCTTAAGTGAAAACTTTGAAGCCCCGCCCCCGTCATATAGTATTTCGGAAACAAAAAATTTTAGCCCCAGTGTTTGTCCCAGGTCTTAAGATGCTCCAGACAGAACTTTAAGGCAATCAGATGAAGCCTTTAGGATCAGGGTGCAAAAGAATGACCCCTGTAAACATGCAAAAAAGGGCAAAAGTCGGACTTTCAAAAATTCATAACTCACTTCCTGTTCATATTAGACGTTAAAAAATATAAAATTTTTCGCCATGCCCGATGAGACTGCCAAGTTTGGTGAGTTTTTGTGCATGTTTCGGGGGTCAAAAATGCGATCGAACAATCGGAAAAATAATAATAATAATAATTTCTACAAAAACAATAGGGACTTCGCAGCGGTCGCTGCTCAGGCCCTAATAATAATAATAATAATAATAATAAAAGTAATAATAATTTCTACAAAAACAATAGGGACCTCGACGCGGTCGCTGCTCGGGCCCCAATAATAATTTCTACACAAAGTCCATTGTGGAGACCCGCCCCCTTTTAAGTAAATTCAAAATGGCCGACTTCCTGTAAAACCTAGCTCATTGCTCCAAGAGACTTTTTTGTAGGTCTTGGTCTTATACATACAGTGAACCCTAGCTACTTCGAGGTTCACCTTTCGCGGGTTCAGTGCTTCGCGGGTCTAAAAAATATTCGGGGGCATTGTAGTTTCGCCGAGCGGCACGACGGGGCGCTGGAGCGGTTAGACGGCCGGCGGGCGCCGAAGAAGAGCGTGGGCAAAGAGGAGAGTGGACGAAGAAGAGCACGTTCACCCGGACACGATCGGTGGCGACGTTTCGCGCGGTTCGGACCGTACCAGAGCACCGGCCGGCGTGCGTGGCAGTTAAGCCGTAGAGGAGCACCTTCCCCGGGCACGGGCGGTTCCAAGCGGCCCCTGAGTTTAACCGAATGGAAGCTCCGGAGGAGGAGGGCATGCTCGCGTCACAGTAAGCCGAAGAGGAGCACCTTCCCCGGGCACGGGCGGTTCCAAGCGGCCCCTAAGTTTAACCGAATGGAAGCTCCGGAGGAGGAGGGCATGCTCGCGTCACAGTAAGCCGAAGAGGAGCACCTTCCCCGGGCACGGGCGGTGCCAAGCGGCCCCTAAGTTTAACCGAATGGAAGCTCCGGGGGAGGAGGGCGGGCGTGTGTCACAGTTAAGCCGAATTGGAGCACCTCTTCTGCCCGGGCACGAGCGGAGCGCGAGGCTGTCAGTTATGAATGAATAAATGAATAAATAAATAAAGAATGCCACCTTTCATTTCACAGGGCACACCGGACGGCGTACCAGCAGGTAAAAGTCGGAGTAATTAAATAAATACAAAAAGAATGGTTGGGGAATAAAAAAATAATACGTTTTAATAATAATTTGTTTTTTTTGTTATAACATGAATTTCACTCTCTCTCTCTCTCTCTCCCCCCGTATATATATATATATATATATATATATATATATATATATATATATATATATATATATATATATTATTATATATATTGTATATTTTTTTTAAGCATTTTTGAAGGTGCGCCGCTACTTCGCGGATTTTCAGTTTTCGCGGGTGGTCTCGGTCCCCATTAACCGCGATAACCGAGGGTTCACTGTACTCCATAAAATTTACAAAAAGCGAGGTGAAACACTCAACCAGGGCTGCTTTTTTGAACATTTCTCGAGGGCCATGGTGAGCCATTTCAAAAAAGCTGCACAACTCACGTATAAAATATTGATAAATTTGCTCGGCCTGATGTGTGTGTAAAGTTTCACGAGTTGTTGTTCATATTTAGAACCTCATAATCAGCGTTGTTTTATTGCCGAACAGTGCAATGCCACTCCCACAACTTTTCATGAAAAAGGACAAATTTCGTATTATGACATCCTCATGGCCCGAAACAGTCATCCGAGCATATATGAGGGCGACCTTGTTGAGTTGCACGGAGAAAAACATCCAAGAAAATAACTTGTATTAGCTATTAGCAGTTGGTGGCGCTACTACTACGATGAAAAATAAGTTGGTAGATGTCTTCAGGGCTTAAGTATCCTCAAATGTGTGCAACTTCGAGAAGATAGGATCATCTGAGTCATGTTGCTGGAGCTTTTGTTGCCACAGAGTACAATCGGACTTTTCAGCACCGTAATAGCCACGCCTTTTGCCAAAACGTCACAAAATTCGGCAGAGAGTAAGATCATTGTCTAGACTCTTTTCTGACTAATTTTCAGTCGGATTCGTCAAAAGGGCACCGTGCAGTACGTGAAAATTAAAATAAAAAAAATTTTTTGATTCCACTTGGCGGCACTGTGTGTATAACAAAATAATAACATTAAGATGTCTTCAGGTCGGGACGTTTTATTTACAGGTGAAGGTTTGGATTTTTAGGAGCATGTGCAGGGGAGTTATTAAGCATTCATTTATTTGTATTAGGTTCATTTTGTCTTCTTATTATTGATATTTGACTGATTCATTAAAAGCAGACAATTATGTTTTAGGATAATTTTTTACCTGACATGTTTTGGCGAGTCTTTCGCCTTCTTCAGAGTGTCGCATGATGGTGTCTTGAGCTGATGTTCCATGAGGGTGTGGCTTACCTGTCAAAAAAATGAAAAAAATCAGAGCAGTAAAAGAACAAGCACAACATGAACATTACAAATCAGCAATCACTGACCACTGCAAAAGGGAAAACCACATCATGGACCGGGAGAAGGGCAGGGTCATCCGCACAGAAGAGAACAAACAACAGCGCTGGATCAGAGAGGCCATTGAGATCTGCAAGCGAGGCATAAAAACCATGAACAGAGACAAGGGAGCCTTCATCCTCTCTACCACCTGGACCAGCATCTTGGCGGAGTGAACGGACAGCGGGGGGCGTGACTTGCCTTCATTCTTGTGACAGGTAAGTCACGCCCTCATGGAACATCAGCTGATAAAGACGGGTCACAAGACACCATCATGTGACACTCTGAAGAAGGCGAAAGACTTTTGTATTGTGACATGCTCAAGGCCTAAACACTCATCCGAGCAAATATAAGGTAGATTTTGTTAACCTGCCCGGAGAAAAACATCAACAAAAATAATTTGTATTTGTTTTAACCAGTTGGTGGCGCTACCACTGCGATCAAAAATAAGTTGGCAGCCGTCTTCAGGGCCTGAATATCCTCAAATGTGAAAAATTTCGAGAAGATGGATCATCTGAATCATTTTGCAGGAACTTTTGTTGCCACGGAGAATAATCAGACTCTGCGGCACCGTAATAGCCACGCCCTTCGAAGGAAAGTCACAAAAATAGGGATAGAGTAAGATCAATGTCTTGAGTCTTTTCTAGCCAATTTTCAATCAGATTCGTTAAAAGGGCACCGTGCAGTACGTCAAAATGTAAAAAATGATATTGATTGGCGCAAGGTGTATAACTGAATATAAACATATAGATGTCTTCAGGTACAGACTCTTTATGTACATGTGAAGTTTTGGATTTTTAGCAGCATGTGCAGGAGAGTTATTAAGCATTTTGTCCATTGCGGCGAAAGAAATCTTAAGTGAAAACTTTGAAGCCCCGCCCCTGTCATATAGTATTTCGGAAACAAAAAATTTTAGCCCCAGTGTTTGTCCCAGGTCTTCAGATGCTACAGACAGAATTTTAAGGCAATCAGATGAAGCCTTTAGGATCAGGGTGCAAAAGAATGACCCCTGTAAACATGCAAAAAAGGGCAAAAGTCGGACTTTCAAAAATTCATAACTCACTTCCTGTTCATATTAGACGTTAAAATATCAAATTTTTCGCCATGCCCGATGAGACTGCCAAGTTTGGTGAGTTTTTGTGCATGTTTCGGGGGTCAAAAATGCGATCGAACAATCGGAAAAATAATAATAATAATAATTTCTACAAAAACAATAGGGACTTCGCAGCGGTCGCTGCTCAGGCCCTAATAATAATAATAATAATAATATTATTAATAATAAAAGTAATAATATTTTCTACAAAAACAATAGGGACCTCGCAGCCGTCGCAGCTCGGGCCCTAATAACAATTTCTAGAAAAACAATAGGGACCTCGCAGCGGTCACTGCTCGGGCCCTAATAATAATAATAAAAATAATAATAATTTCCACAAAAACAATGGGGACCTCGTAGCGGTCGCTGCTCGGGCCCTAATAATAATTTCTTCAAAAACAATAGGGACCTCGCCGCCGTCGCTGCTCGGGCCCCAATAATAATTTCTACACAAAGTCCATTGTGGTGACCCGCCCCCTTTTAAGTAAATTAAAAATGGCCGACTTCCTGTAAAACCTAGCTCATTGCTCCAAGAGACTTTTTTGTAGGTCTTGGTCTTATACATACAGTGAACCCTCGCTACTTCGCGGTTCACCTTTCGCGGGTTCAGTGCTTCGCGGGTCTAAAAAATATTCGGGGGCATTGTAGTTTCGCCGAGCGGCACGACGGGGCGCTGGAGCAGTTAGACGGCCGGCGTGCGCCGAAGAAGAGCGTGGGCGAAGAGGAGAGTGGACGAAGAAGAGCACGTTCCCCCGGACACGATCGGTGGCGACGTTTCGCGCGGTTTGAACCGTACCAGAGCTCCGGCCGGCGTGCGTGGCAGTTAAGCCGTAGAGGAACACCTTCCCCGGGCACGGGCGGTGCCAAGCGGCCCCTAAGTTTAACCGAATGGAAGCTCCGGAGGAGGAGGGCATGCTCGCGTCACAGTAAGCCGAAGAGGAGCACCTTCCCCGGGCACGGGCGGTTCCAAGCGGCCCCTAAGGTTAACCGAATGGAAGCTCCGGAGGAGGAGGGCATGCTCGCGTCACAGTAAGCCGAAGAGGAGCACCTTCCACGGGCACGGGCGGTTCCAAGCGGCCCCTAAGTTTAACCGAATGGAAGCTCCGGAGGAGGAGGGGATGCTCGCGTCACAGTAAGCCGAAGAGGAGCACCTTCCCCGGGCACGGGCGGTTTCAAGCGGCCCCTAAGTTTAACTGAATGGAAGCTCCGGAGGAGGAGGGTATGCTCGCGTCACAGTAAGCCGAAGAGGAGCACCTTCCCCGGGCACGGGCGGTGCCAAGCGGCCCCTAAGTTTAACCGAATGGAAGTTCCGGGGGAGGAGGGCGGGCGTGTGTCACAGTTAAGCCGAATTGGAGCACCTCTTCCGCCCGGGCACGAGCGGAGCGCGAGGCTGTCAGTTATGAATGAATAAATGAATAAATAAATAAAGAATGCCACCTTTCATTTCACAGGGCACACCGGACGGCGTACCAGCAGGTAAAAGTCGGAGTAATTAAATAAATACAAAAAGAATGGCTGGGGAATTAAAAAATAATATGTTTTAATAATAATTTGTTTTTTTTTGTTGTAACATGAATTTCACTCTCTCTCTCCCCGTATATATATATATATATATATATATATATATATATATATATATATATATATATATATATATATAATTTGCTCGGCCTGATGTGTGTGTAAAGTTTCACGAGTTGTCGTTCATATTTACAACCTCATAATCAGCGTTGTTTTATTGCCGAACAGTGCAATGCCACTCCCACAACCTTTCACGAAAAAGGACGAATTTCGTATTGTGACATCCTCATGGCCGAAACAGTAATCCGAGCATATATGAGGGCGACCTTGTTGAGTTGCACGGAGAAAAACATCCAAGAAAATAACTTGTATTAGCTTTTACCAGTTGGTGGCGCTACTACTACGATGAAAAATAAGTTGGTAGAAGTCTTCAGGGCTGAAGTATCCTCAAATGTGTACAACTTCGAGAAGATAGGATCATCTGAGTCATGTTGCCGGAGCTTTTGTTGTCACAAAGTACAATCGGACTTTTCAGCACCGTAATAGCCACGCCTTTTGCCAAAACGTCACAAAATTCGGCAGAGAGTAAGATCATTGTCTTGAGTCTTTTCTGACTAATTTTCAGTCGGATTCGTCAGAAGGGCACCGTGCAGTACGTGAAAATTAAAATAAAAACAAATTTTTGATTCCACTTGGCGGCGCTGTGTGTAAAACAAAATAATAACATTAAGATGTCTTCAGGTCGGGACGTTTTATTTACAGGTGAAGGTTTGGATTTTTAGGAGCATGTGCAGGGGAGTTATTAAGCATTCATTTATTTGTATTAGGTTCATTTTGTCTTCTTATTATTGATATTTGACTGATTCATTAAAAGCAGACATTTATGTTTTAGGTTAATTTTTTACCTGACATGTTTCGGCGAGTCTTTCGCCTTCTTCAGAGTGTCGCATGATGGTGTCTTGAGACCAGTCTTTATCAGCTGATGTTCCATGAGGGTGTGACTTACCTGTCAAAAAAATTAAAAAATCAGAGCAGTAAAAGAACAAGCACAACATGAACATTACAAATCAGCAATCACTGACCACTGCAAAAGGGAAAACCACATCATGGACCGGGAGAAGGGCAGGGTCATCCGCACAGAAGAGAACAAACTACAGCGCTGGATCAGAGAGGCCATTGAGATCTGCAAGCGAGGCATAAAAACCATGAACAGAGACAAGGGAGCCTTCATCCTCTCTACCACCTGGAGCAGCGTCTTGGCGGAGTGAATGGACAGCGGGGGGCGTGACTTGCCTTCATTCTTGTGACAGGTAAGGCACGCCTTCATGGAACATCAGCTGATAAAGACAGGTCACAAGACACCATCACAGGGTTCGAAGTTAACTTTAAAAACTGCTTGCCCATAGGGCAAGTGCCACTAAAATTTGCCTTGCCCGAGTGGCCAAATTACTTGCCCAACTTGGGCAAGTGACAATTTTTTTTCTCTTGCCCTGAGTGACTTTTTGTATGACAAAGTGTCTAATTACAAATTGCATGAATTTTTTGTTCGGACAGTTCCCGCCTAGAAAGAATTAAAAATACGTTACAATCATAAGGGTTGCTTATAGAAAAATGTATCATGTATTAACACATTAATTAGGTGTCTGCTGACCCAGGATTATGTTATTGTTATGTTATGTTATATATGAAAGAGAATGTGGAATGACACTGAACGATGGAAGGTGGAAGGATGTGGAAAGATTGTGAATGACATTGAATGATTTGGAATGACACTGAAAGATTTTGAATAATACTGAATGACACTGAATGAAGTAAAACTTTCTGGGAACGGGCCAATTCAAGATAGCTGCCGCACTGTGGGGGAGGCTTTGGTACCAAATTTGGAAAGAGACCCAAACGGTTGGGTCCATTTTATATCAGTGTGGGGGTGAAACGTTGGTCTCGGCGGAGCTGTCTGAAATATTGGAGAAGTTAGAAGACAAAGTAAAACAGAACAATTAAAATCACTCTTCAAATACATATTGTTTGGTGGGCAGAGCATGATTTACAGCTCACCATTTTATTGCATGCACCAAGCATGTTATACATTTTTCTGTCCATGGGATGGCGTAGTCAAGAAAAATGAAGCATCTCGAAGCCCATTCGTGTGTGAAGTATTTCCCTGCAGGGCTTGGCTGCTTTATGGGGCTTCATTTTGCCATCACTAGTTTTAGATAGTTTTAATTTTTGAAAGAGCATTTTTGTTTTAGTATTAAGGTAGGCCAGAAATGGAATGAAATGCAGAGATAGAAATGACACAGGAAAAATTTGGCTAGAAGGGCTATAATTTTCATTAAAGCAGAGAAGAAAATAGAAACTACAAAAAACATTGATGTGTACTTGTCCACTTTAAGGTAGAACTGGTTGAAGTGAAATGAGTCACAAGATTGGAAAAATAGGAAATAAAATAGAATTAACATGTTCATTTTTGTGATAAGAAATTTGTGATTAGGTGAAAAGGGGAAAAAAAAGAGAATTACAGGCTTTCAAATAAAACAACCTAATTTAAATTGGCCAACTTGTAAAATGGAAAAGAAAATTCTAAATTATGCACAGAAAGCATGAACGTGTTGGGCAGAAGGAAGGAAAAAGAAAAGAAAGAAAGGAGGAAGCAGTAAGTCTTGTTACAAAACATTAACTTTTCAGGACGAGTTGTGGTAGCAATGGAGGATCACGTGACGTAAAAAGTCAAACATAAAAGTGTGTGTAGAAGGAGTTCTACATCAACATGCGTTTTACTCATTAGGCCGTGATACACTGACAAAATTGGACTTCAATAGAATTAATAAGCACGGGCGAATTCAAACAAACGTCAAAACTTTAAAGGGGCGCATTGTCAGTGATAAGAAAGAGAAAAGATATTGCCAGACCACTTTTCTGTAAAAACTTTCCTTGGGACGCCTCGGTGACCCCCATTAAATCCCTGACCCTTCATAGATAAAGTTGAGGCCCAGTGCCTCTCAGGGCTGTAATTTATGTGGCAGAGAAAGGTCCAACAAGCCTTGGTAATCTTTAAAACAGTATCGTCATGGCCATGGAATGGGTTGTGTATGTTGGAACTTGTGAAGATACACTACAAGATTGTATCGACAAAGCATCTTAACGCACTACCAAATTATTATAAGCCATTTGAGCAAAACAGTGACTGCAAAAAATGACTTCATTAGCCTGGGTTACTGCAGGAACCAGGGCAAAATGAATTCATTTGCATATTTAGTCACAACAATTTGGATTTCGTGGCAGAGAACCACTTAGAGTGTGATTAAGAGCTTTCACTGCTGCTTTAAGGAATCAAAAAATTACATTCTTTTCCCACCACATTCACATTGCACGCCGGCCTAATTGTCACAGGGACACATTATACTGATAAGTTGCGGTGCATTTCAGCCCAGCGTCATTTTTTCCCCGCATCATCTAGGAGGCGCCACACGACTGTGGAGCCGTCCAAATTATCACCAAACCGCGACTTGACCTTCCTCCCGACTGGAGGAACTCAGACTTGTAACACAGACCAGGTGGGCATTCCAGACTGATAAGAAGTAAAAGTGTTTGAGAACCAAGGTCGCAGCCTGAAATCAAACTGACTTTTATGCGATGGGAGTACTAACATTGTGATACCAACGGATAAGAGATTGTTAGGATAAGCAGGAAGAGCGTAGGCGGGTGTGAGCTAATTAAAATTTGGGGTTTCCCATCTTGTATGAGTTGTATGGTTACAATGTGGACTGACAATCAAGATAAATGTTCATGCGTTCTGTCGACATTGGGCTTTAAAAACCACAACAGGAAAAGAAAAGTTGTGCATAAAGCACGTCTAAAATAGTTATTTGTGAACGCAAAATTCACTTAACAGAAAATGACACAATTACAATTGGAAACTGCCTCGCCTTTATATCGACACAGCGCAGCTAAAAGGGAAAATGAACACACCCCCACACGCAGAAAATCAACTTGACAATTTGATCCCACGCCAGGGAAAAAGGTACCAGTAATTGAACGCACACATTGGGAGAACAAAGGTGCAAACATTGCTGAGGACAGGATCAGCAAATTGGCAGATGGCAAATCCTGGCTGCCTAATTCATTGATTGGAAAAGTAATAAGAGTGACACACGAGCATAACCATGTGTCAAGAGAGGGGTAGTATGATATGAAATTGTTCCCACATACAGACTTTTCAACAAAAAACTTTTTTTTAGACAGTGTTATTTGTTTGAGATGCAATATTGTTTGGTTGTAATTCATATGTTTTCAAAATGGATTAAGTTGTTTCCGACAACATATGTTGATGCTAAAACAGTTGGAAAAAGTGTTGTGTAATCAAATTGTCAGGTTCAATCACCTAAGCATTCACTGAACATAGGCTAAATGAATGGAAGGAAGACAAGAGTTGATCTTTTACTCGCGAGGAGAACGAACGGAGGTGTGCTCAGTTACATCTCCAAATTCGTTCTGGAGCACACTCCGCCGAGCCCTCTATTTTATTAGGGAAGTCCCTAACAATACAATGTATTTGCACTAAGGGATGAAGGGGGGAGCACCAGCAGGAACATGTAAACATCTCAGACACAAGAGGAAAGACAGACATCAATGGCAGTCATCCACTGATTGAAAAGGCAGATATGCCCTTTTAGTGCTCTGGTACTAAAGTCTCAGTCCTTTTGTTTCAGAGGTGTGTCTCAGCACACCTCCTTTGATGTTGCAGACGTTGATCCAGTCTTCAGGCATCCGCTTCTCTGTGAAGTCTTCTCATCCATATGGTCAAACATGGGTCACGCTGTGGAACAATTCTTTTGCAATACTAATAGAGTAAAATATGGGATAAAATACATCTTCAACCTAACACAAATTATCCTGACATTTGGAATTTCAAGAAGTGATTTGAAGTGAAAATTATGCATTTGTGAATGATGTTGTAACAAGTGGGACAGTTGTTGCAAAATTGACTCAAAGCGTCATTGTGCATACAGTCTGCAGGACTTGTGGAACGCACTAATGGGACTGTTAAGGGCAGACTTATCAAGACAATGAGGGAAAAAAAGGAGACAATGACCAGACTGTGTTTCAATCACAGCAATGAGGATAGTGCCAGCCGAAGTTAGGACACTATCCCCTATCGACTCTCAGGTTCATCCAGAACCACCAGCGACTGGCACATCAGTCCCAGTCCACATGGGAAACATGTTTTGACCAAAAAAAAAAAAAAAAAGACGCAATTACTGGTCAGTGTGTTCTGATCCACAGAGAAATCACGTCCGTGTGGGAGACCAACTCTTCTTCAAGGTGCTGAAACGACTTCGTTGGGACAAGTGAATGCTGAGATGGCCCTCGCCAGATGATTGCAGTGACCCCGACGGCAGCAAAGGTCACGGGGCGTGGCAGCTGGATCCACCAGTTGCAGTACAAGCTTCTCCGGTTTCCAGCTAAAGGCCGAGCAACGCGAATCCCTCGAACAGGAGCCCACCTGAGTCACAATATCGGACCACACGCACATCGGAACCGCACAACCAGCCACAGATACGAATGTTGAAGCCACAGAACAAAAAGATTAGATATTGTTTGGAAATTAATGACGTACATAAAGAATTTTAGCCTTGATTGGAGAACATTACTGCATTTACATTTTTAATAAAATGAAACAATTATTGATGTTATGACCACTACGAAGAATTTGAAAGACAATATATCGGGATAATTATGGTTTTCATTTTTGTTATGTGTAGTCTGTTCATGTTGCATTATTCTTATGACAAAGATGATTATTAACTGCATGTTTGTTGCCCAAATGTACCATTACAACCTGATTGATGTTGAGAATGACGAATTCGAACTGGACAATGACAAACTCGAACTGGACACTGAAACCTAAATAACACATGGACCCTTTTGCCCCTGCCCCCACACATGCACACACATACACCACACACGAAGATCCGGGAGGTAAAGACGGCTGTCCCCTCCTACAACGAGGCAAGGGCCTCCATCAAGTCGCCGCAGAGACAAGCTCTGCGTGGAGACAAGCTCTGCGTGGAGACAGTTTTGTTATTTTTCACTAGGTATATTGAAGTTTTTTTATGTTTTATTCCCAAGTGACCAACATACCATGAGAATCTCGTTCCACGCCGGAAGGGAGGAGGGGAATTTTGTCCCTACTGAGGGTTTTCGCCCCTCCACGGATGACCACACTGTTGTATGATTTCATTATGATGATCTGTCTTAAAGCCGTAAGGACATGATTTAAACCCACAAACGGGGGAATGTGAGATGGGATGAGGATATGTAAATAGTTTGTGTATTTCTAATCATGTTTTTATACACTATTTGTATCAGTTATAATTGCGCACACACACACAGACACTCACATTATTGCTTTAGCACACACGCGCACAACTGGAACACACGCACACACTTTAGTTTCGAATTCCTGACTGACTACTGTGGTTGATTGCTTCCTGCCTGCCTGCTAGAATTTCAGACAGACCTCCATTGTCTGCTTAGGTTGCTGATAAAAGACCGAACGGGTGGTAGAGAGTGAGAGAGAGTGCGCGAGATTGAACTGGCAAGACGCCTGCTTCACCTCCTGACTTCCTCTCCCATTCGCGAATGGTCAAAAACAAAACTCTAACTGGTTTGGTCTGGATTTATGCCACCTTCAGTCTAAAAATGGCGTCAGGACGTTTTAAACCTGACAGTTGCCTTGAGATCTCCGAGCTCGAACTGCCCTATTCCCACCTTGATCACAAGCTCCCATGAACCACTTGGACAGGGTTGCCTGTGTCCTTCTCGTTGATGTCCTTTGTGGCTCCATTCCTTTTCAGTGCTCCTAAAACAAAAAAGACAAGAAGTCAACTTAGTAAAGCTATTTAATGATTGTGAAACCTTATGGGACATGCTGAAATGTCTTCACACCACAATCCCTTAAAAAAAAATATATATATATATATATATATTACCGTATAGAACATCAGAAAAAGGCAGGTCTCGGCGCTTGTTCTTGCTACGATGTCCAAAGAGATTGTACTTCAGAGACAGAGGATTTGTCATGATGAACGCCATCATTGTTCTGACACTATCGTCCAATCCACCAATACCTGCAACCATTATAACATGGGTGTCACTCGATCCAGATAATCATCACACACTTAAAAATATTTTGGCAGTTAAACTGGGTATGATAAACGTCACAGGAAAGGAATTGTCGATTAAGTGAACAGCTTCGGTAACGCCATATACACTCAAAGGGCAAGAGCCCAACATTCTACCAAAATGATTATGATTAGGGAGGTAACGATTCACTCTAGCCCCGATTCGATTTTTGATTTTCAGTTCCCGATTTCGATTCGATATTTTAATTGTTTTAAGTTGCTGCCACGTTTGTCTCTGTGCGCTCGTGTGATGCTGCAGCGATCCACAAACAAAATATGTCTATACGTCTTGTGCATTTTGAATGGAACCAAAAAACAATACACGATGCCAAATTGTACTATTATTATGAAACTGCCTATGAGTAGTAAAAGAAATACTTGTAAAAATATTTCACATTTTTAGAGCCCCAATACATTCTTTTAAATATAGAAGGGACTGAAATCATGTGAAAATTGAGTCTTTTTCTCAGTTTCCGACTTGGGGTGAACACATTCGGCTTATCATAGTTGCAGTTGACCATCTTGAACTCTGAAGTCTTTCAACTCGGCCTTCCGAATCAGGGTTTTAGAGGTGGGGCTATTTAGTGATACAGTAGGATGGTTTGATCTCTGTAGCTCCAGAATCAGGAATGTACTGGGACTGGGGTTCCTACTTGGGTTTAGGGTACCTAATTTTATATTTCAAGAAATTAAATAATTATTTTAATTTTGAAGATAATACATTAAAATTTCATCATTTTCATACCTGCATTAGATCCTGCAGTAGACTCACAGACTCAACACGTTGGACGTACTCAAGGACCTTCTGCAGCGCCTCTCTTGGTTAGGAAGCTTTTTCTCTGTGACAATCCATGGGGAGGTGTAGATGGTACTTCGTCATCACAGGCTTCAGACTCGTCACTTGAGAAAACATCCCTGCAATGGATGCATAGACACTTGGGCATGAATGTCATTTAACAACAAAAGCTAGAACAAAAAGCTTTGCATTTAAAAGAATACATCTGTGATGGGGAAGCCAGGTTAAAGTGTTAATTTTATAATTATGTAATTAGCTGCAGGTTAGTCTAGTGAAGGTGTAATCACTTCTATTTTGGAGCATAGCTTTTGCTCTGTCCAATCATTGCCTCACCGGCTGAAACCCACATTCGGGTATTTTACAAACCAAAAACTTAAATACCTGTACAGCTCTCATTTTTAACTTATTTTCTCTAACCTTTACCCACAAAATTTGAATATTCAAAATAAAAGTACACAAAGAAGTCACAATTTTTCCACATTAGTTACTTACGTAGTTCCTCTCAAATGCAGCTCAACACTGCATTGAATTAGAGCTTGATAAGCCTAAACACAAAACATACAAAGCACATTGTGGCATGATTCTGAATGAGCCAATCTAGCATTTCAACATCTGTTCAACTGTTGGAACTATTATCTGACTCTATTAACCAACATTCATCCAACAATTATGCGCGCTCGTTTTGGACACTGCATTGAATTAGAGCTTGATAAACCCACACACAAAACATACAAAGCACATTGTGGCATGATTCTGAATGAGCCAATCTAGCATTTCAATATCTGTTCAACTTTCATCTTGAATTTCTATTATTTAAATAACAGGCAACATTCAACAGTTAATATGTTTTGCTTTACTTACCCAAATCAAACACATCACAAAAAAGCCTTAAATGAGCTAGTGGAGTAGATTGTATTAATTTGAGTGAAAGCTTAAGTCTTTTGGAGAATTTTGGAGAGAGATCGAGGGACACTGTGTTTAGCGTCGTAGGCCCAATGCTAACAATATGTAGCTCGTTGTAAAGGTCCTCATAAAAATAAATAAAACACACAACGCTTATCAGTATTATTAAAAGGGTGATTATAATGTACTTAAGTTTTCCCCAAAATAATTCGAGTACGTACGTTGTTGATATACCCTCTGTGTTCTCGTCACTTATCATTTTAGCATACTGTGTTTTAGCTAACGCACCAAGCAGTTTTCCAACACAGGCAACCTTGAAAAATTACAAAACACATTGTAAAGTAAGTCCAAAAAATGAGAGCCAGACATTTACCCAAGATTAATTAATTAATTCAATTATCGTTCGGGACTCACCGTGCTTTCAGCTCTTCTGCCGCACCTCAAAGACCGCGTAGCTTGCATTCGCTCCTTTTCTCACAGTTTGAATATGCTGCCTTCAAAAGAATCTGTAATTTTGACAACTCCAACTTGAATCTACAAAAATCAAGCAATAAGGTAGAAATAACTTCAAATATACTTTGAATAAAGATCTTTCACAGCATACAGAATTAATAAAATAACATTAATTAATAATGTTGATTTTGTTTATTTAAAAAAAAGTAACTGTGTTGACTGTTGGATGTGGCTGACAATGCTGGACCTGCCTTGTCAAATAGTTCATAGATGACAATCTTAGCTGTCTGGTATATTATAAAATGTTATCTTGTCCCTTAAGGGTTATTAAGTCACAGTTGGGGGTACATGTAAATTCACAAAATATAACGTCCAGCCTTGTTAAATTTAGCATAGATAAATACATGAATTTAATTTTAATAAATCAATCAATCCTCTGTACTGCTTCTTGTCCTCACAAGGGTCCCCGGGAGTGCTGGAGCCTATCCCAGCTGTCTTCGGGCAGTCGACAGGGTACACCCTGAACTGGTTGCCAGTCAATCGCAGGGCACACAGAGACAAGCAACCATCCGCTCTCACACTCAGACCTTGGACCAGTGACCAATCAACCTATCATGGATGTTTTTGGAAAGTGGGAGGAAACCGGCGAAAACCCTAGCAGGCACAGGGAGAACCTTGCACTTCTGTACTGTGATGCGGACTTGCTAACCAGTCCGCCACCGTGCCGCTTGTTCTAAAGAGTCCCAGAAAATAAAAACACCCGTCCATTAGTCAAAAGCGGAAAAAGTCCAACAACAACCCGACCATAATTTGCATTGTTCCATAAGTTAAATCAATGTCAAACCTAATAAAAGCTGACTTCTGGTCCTCAAAAATCCTACACTTATTTTAGTCCTTTCACAATCTCGCAGCATAGGCTCCATGGCCATGTCTCTATCGTTTTGGCATCCATTGAATAGTTCTACTGAGAATAGTCTTCGGGTGGTTACTATTAGCATAGCATGCATTAAATATCAAAAAGGCTCCAGAACAAATTTTCAAACCCATGCCCGCTTAGCTCATCTATAACCCATAACAGGACCCAGACATGGTTGACCAGCTCTAACCTATGCCCACTTATCCCACACATAACCCAAACAGGACCGATAAATGGTGACCACTTCTAACCCATGCCCACTTAGCCCACACATAACCCAAATAGGACCCAGACATGGTTGACCAGCTCTAACCCATGCCCACTTGGCCCATATACAGCCCATATGAGACCCTCACATGGTTGACCAGTTCTAACCCATGCCCACTTAGCCCACACATAACCCAAATAGGACCTATAAATGGTTTCAGTAGTAGATTCAGTAGTTTTTATCATTACAGCATTTTCCCCTCTGTATAATGGACAGACATTAGGAGTCTTTCCTTACACTTAGATACGTTTATACTGTGTATATTTGCATGCTTTTTATGAATGTCTGCTGCTAATGTTATACATTAACGGCTACATTACGCCGCCGACTCTGTGTGAGCTATATCTTTGCTGCTGTAACACCTCAAATTTCCCCATTGTGGGACTAATAAAGGACATCTTTATCTTTATCTTTACCAGTTCTAACCCATGCCCACTTAGCCCATACACAACCCGTATTGCACCCACAACATTTGCCCAGTTTAAGCCCATGCCCACCAATCCCAGATGGCGCCCACATGGAACCCTGTACCATTGCCCACTTCTAGCCCATTCCCACTTGGTACCCAGGAATCCCGCATTTACCCCATTTGGGGCCCAGTTGGACATGTTGGCTGGGTACAGTACTTTTATTCTTGCAGTATTTT
Source organism: Idiotropiscis lumnitzeri (assembly GCF_059441095.1). Classification (NCBI taxonomy): domain Eukaryota; kingdom Metazoa; phylum Chordata; class Actinopteri; order Syngnathiformes; family Syngnathidae; genus Idiotropiscis; species Idiotropiscis lumnitzeri. The sequence continues at coordinate 1,153,390 of NW_028283596.1, forward strand.
TATCATTGCAGTATTTTCAATCATTCAGTATTTTTTTTTATCATTGCAGCGTTTTTATTTATTTCCCCTCTGAACCATAGACAGGCATTAGGAGTGTTTCCTTACACTTGTATATGTTGTGGGCTGTAAGTGTGTATATACATGGGGATCTGTGTATATACGTATATACTGTGTATATTTGCATGCTTTTTATGAATGCCTGCTGCCAATGTTATACATTAACGGCTACATTACGTCGGTGCCACTGTGTGATGTATATCTTTGCTGCTGTAACACTGCAAATGTCCCCGTTATGGGACAATTAAAAGACATCTTTATCTTTAGAAATTGAAGATTCACTTGCGAGGCCATTTTCAACACGGACCTTTCAAGAGAAGCTATATCGTCCAACACTCGGTCAGTGCTGTCTAAGTGCTTTTCTGTATATTGTTTGTCCACCCGTGGTGTCATAAATTATGGTATTATGAGGGGGATTTATTCAAGTAGGACGAAGTAGGACTTCATTGAAGGCCCAGGTGTGAAATGCATGGCCCTCCACTGGTTCAAATAATATCTAAAACTAAATTACCAGTTACATGTGCAATTTCAATATTCAACAATTATCTCAACAAAAAAGGACAATCTGAATTTTTTTTAAATGCACAATAAAACAGAAAAGCCATTTCCGGGTATTTTACAATTCAGTCTTCATTGGGGAAAAAACATTCAACAATTTGCTTTTCTTATTTAATACATAGTTCAGCACAGCAGGTGGCGGACAAGCACCTTAAAACGTCATTCGCCTACACAAGGAAGAAGAACATGCCCGAGGCGCTCCCGTGTCCTCGTCTTTCGGTCAACCTGAGAATAATGTTCTTGAGGATTAAAGTTTATAAATGTAAGTATGATGTGATTTTTTATTTTATTTTATGTTGTTGAACAGTGTTTGTTTATTTTATAATTTCGTCATTAAAAGGCTGTGGCGGTTGGAGAGTCAGCTTCGTGTTAGGGCGTGTTAAAGATCCCGATACCCACACTACACCCTCATTGAAGTATATACGAGTAAAATTATTCGAGCGCGCAGCCAAAGTATATTGTTCACTATTATTTGCGGACTTAACCAAAATCCCATTGAACTGGCGATGTTCGGTGGAATTCTTGTGCCCATGCTGAAAAAAATTATACACACAGCGCCGCCAAGTGGAATCATTTCAAAAATCAAAATTTTTTTTAATTTTAATTTTCACGTACTGCACGGTGCCCTTTTGACGAATCCGACTGAAAATTAGTCAGAAAAGACTCACTTACTCTCTGCCGAATTTTGTGACGTTTTGGCAAAAGGCGTGGCTATTACGGTGCTGAAAAGTCCGATTGTACTCTGTGGCAACAAAAGCTCCGGCAACATTACTCAGATGATACTATCTTCTCGAAGTTGTACACATTTGAGGATACTTCAGCCCTGAAGACATCCACCAACTTATTTTTCATCGTAGTAGTAGCGCCACCAACTGGTAAAAGCTAATACAAGTTATTTTTTTGGATGTTTTTCTCCGTGCAACTCAACAAGGTCGCCCTCATATATGCTCGGATGACTGTTTCGGCCATGAGGATGTCACAATACGAAATTCATCCTTTTTCGTGAAAAGTTGTGGGCAATAAAACAACGCTGATTATGAGGTTCTAAATATGAACGACAACTCGTGAAACTTTACACACACATCAGGCAGAGCAAATTTATCAATATTTTATACGTTAGTTGTGCAGCTATTTTGAAATGGCTCGCCATGGCCCTCGAGAAATGTTAAAAAAAGCAGCCCTGGTTGAGTGTTTCACCTCGCTTTTTGTAAATTTTATGGAGTACAGTGAACCCTCGGTTATCGCGGTTAATGGGGACCGAGACCACCCGCGAAAACTGAAAATCCGCGAAGTAGCGGCGCACCTTCAAAAATGCTTAAAAAAAAAAACAATATATATAATAAATATATATATATATATATACGGGGAGAGAGAGAGAGAGTGAAATTCATGTTAGAACAAAAAAACCAAATTATTATTAAAACGTATTATTTTTTTATTCCCCAGCCATTCTTTTTGTATTTATTTAATTACTCAGACTTTTACCTGCTGGTACGCCGTCTGGTGTGCCCTGTGAAATGAAAGGTGCCATTCTTTATTTATTTATTTATTTATTCATTTATTCATTCATAACTGACAGCTTCGCGCTCCGCTCGTGCCCGGGCGGAAGAGGTGCTCCAATTCGGCTTAACTGTGACACACGCCCACCCTCCTCCCCCGGAGCTTCCATTCGGTTAAACTTAGGGGCCGCTTGGCACCGCCCGTGCCCGGGGAAGGTGCTCCTCTTCGGCTTACTGTGACGCGAGCATGCCCTCCTCCTCCGGAGCTTCCATTCGGTTAAACTTAGGGGCCGCTTGGAACCGCCCGTGGCCGGGGAAGGTGCTCCTCTTCGGCTTACTGTGACGCGAGCATGCCCTCCTCCTCCGGAGCTTCCATTCGGTTAAACTTAGGGGCCGCTTGGAACCGCCCGTGCCCGGGGAAGGTGCTCCTCTTCGGCTTACTGTGACGCGAGCATGCCCTCCTCCTCCGGAGCTTCCATTCGGTTAAACTTAGGGGCCGCTTGGCACCGCCCGTGCCCGGGGAAGGTGCTCCTCTACGGCTTAACTGCCACGCGAGCATGCCCTCCTCCTCCGGAGCTTCCAATCGGTTAAACTTAGGGGCCGCTTGGCACCGCCCGTGCCCGGGGAAGGTGCTCCTCTACGGCTTAACTGCCACGCACGCCGGCCGGAGCTCTGGTACTGTCCGAACCGCGCGAAACGTCGCCACCGATCGTGTCCGGGGGAACGTGCTCTTCTTCGTCCACTCTCCTCTTCGCCCACGCTCTTCTTTGGTGCACGCCGGCCGTCTAACCGCTCCAGCGCCCCGTCGTGCCGCTCGGCGAAACTACAATGCCCCCGAATATTTTTTAGACCCGCGAAGCACTGAACCCGCGAAAGGTGAACCGCCAAGTAGCGAGGGTTCACTGTATGTATAAGACCAAGACCTACAAAAAAGACTCTTGGAGCAATGAGCTAGGTTTTACAGGAAGTCGGCCATTTTGAATTTACTTAAAAGGGGGCGGGTCACCACAATGGACTTTGTGTAGAAATTATTATTGGGGCCCGAGCAGCGACCGCGGCGAGGTCCCTATTGTTTTTGTAGAAATTATTATTAGGGCCCGAGCAGCGACCGCTACGAGGTCCCCATTGTTTTTGTGGAAATTATTATTATTATTATTATTAGGGCCCGAGCAGTGACCTGTTTATTTTTTTTAAGCATTTTTGAAGGTGCGCCGCTACTTCGCGGATTTTCAGTTTTCGCGGGTGGTCTCGGTCCCCATTAACCGCGATAACCGAGGGTTCACTGTACTCCATAAAATTTACAAAAAGCGAGGTGAAACACTCAACCAGAGCTGCTTTTTTTAACATTTCTCGAGGGCCATGGCGAGCCATTTCAAAAAAGCTGCACAACTAACGTATAAAATATTGATAAATTTGCTCGGCCTGATGTGTGTGTAAAGTTTTACAAGTTGTCGTTCATATTTAGAACCTCATAATCAGCTTTGTTTTGTTGCCGAACAGTGCAATGCCACTCCCACAACTTTTCATGAAAAAGGACGAATTTCGTATTGTGACATCCTCATGGCCGAAACAGTCATCCGAGCATATATGAGGGCGACCTTGTTGAGTTGCACGGAGAAAAACATCCAAGAAAATAACTTGTATTAGCTTTTACCAGTTGGTGGCGCTACTACTACGATGTAAAATAAGTTGGTAGATGTCTTCAGGGCTGAAGTATCCTCAAATGTGTACAACTTCGAGAAGATAGGATCATCTGAGTCATGTTGCCGGAGCTTTTGTTGCCACAGAGTACAATCGGACTTTTCAGCACCTTAATAGCCACGCCTTTTGCCAAAACGTCACAAAATTCGGCAGAGAGTAAGATCATTGTCTTGAATCTTTTCTGACTCATTTTCAGTCGGATTCGTCAAAAGGGCACCGTGCAGTACGTGAAAATTAAAATAAAAACAAATTTTTGATTCCACTTGGCGGCACTGTGTGTATAACAAAATAATAACATTAAGATGTCTTCAGGTCGGGACGTTTTATTTACAGGTGAAGGTTTGGATTTTTAGGAGCATGTGCAGGGGAGTTATTAAGCATTCATTTATTTGTATTAGGTTCATTTTGTCTTCTTATTATTGATATTTGACTGATTCATTAAAAGCAGACAATTATGTTTTAGGTTAATTTTTTACCTGACATGTTTCGGCGAGTCTTTCGCCTTCTTCAGAGTGTCGCATGATGGTGTCTTGAGCTGATGTTCCATGAGGGTGTGACTTACCTGTCAAAAAAATGAAAAAATCAGAGCAGTAAAAGAACAAGCACAACATGAACATTACAAATCAGCAATCACTGACCACTGCAAAAGGGAAAACCACATCATGGACCGGGAGAAGGGCAGGGTCATCCGCACAGAAGAGAACAAACAACAGCGCTGGATCAGAGAGGCCATTGAGATCTGCAAGCGAGGCATAAAAACCATGAACAGAGACAAGGGAGCCTTCATCCTCTCTACCACCTGGACCAGCATCTTGGCGGAGTGAACGGACAGCGGGGGGCGTGACTTGCCTTCATTCTTGTGACAGGTAAGTCACGCCCTCATGGAACATCAGCTGATAAAGACGGGTCACAAGACAGCATCATGTGACACTCTGAAGAAGGCGAAAGACTTTCGTATTGTGACATGCTCAAGGCCTAAACACTCATCCGAGCAAATATAAGGTAGATTTTGTTCACCTGCCCGGAGAAAAACATCAACGAAAATAATTTGTATTTGTTTTAACCAGTTGGTAGCACTACCACTGCGATCAAAAATAAGTTGGCAGCCGTCTTCAGGGCCTGAATATCCTCAAATGTGAAAGATTTCCAGAAGATGGATCATCTGAATCATTTTGCAGGAACTTTTGTTGCCACGGAGAATAATCAGACTCTGCGGCACCGTAATAGCCACGCCCTTTGAAGGAAAGTCGTAAAAATAGGGATAGAGTAAGATCAATGTCTTGAGTCTTTTCTAGCCAATTTTCAATCGGATTCGTTAAAAGGGCACCGAGCAGTACGTCAAAATGTAAAAATTGATATTGATTGGCGCAAGGTGTATAACTGAATATAAACATATAGATGTCTTCAGGTACCGACTCTTTATGTACATGTGAAGTTTTGGATTTTTAGCAGCATGTGCAGGAGAGTTATTAAGCATTTTGTCCATTGCGGCGAAGGAAATCTTAAGTGAAAACTTTGAAGCCCCGCCCCCGTCATATAGTATTTCGGAAACAAAAAATTTTAGCCCCAGTGTTTGTCCCAGGTCTTAAGATGCTCCAGACAGAACTTTAAGGCAATCAGATGAAGCCTTTAGGATCAGGGTGCAAAAGAATGACCCCTGTAAACATGCAAAAAAGGGCAAAAGTCGGACTTTCAAAAATTCATAACTCACTTCCTGTTCATATTAGACGTTAAAAAATATAAAATTTTTCGCCATGCCCGATGAGACTGCCAAGTTTGGTGAGTTTTTGTGCATGTTTCGGGGGTCAAAAATGCAATCGAACAATCGGAAAAATAATAATAATACTAATTTCTACAAAAACAATAGGGAATTCGCAGCGGTCGCTGCTCAGGCCCTAATAATAATAATAATAATAATAATAATAATAAAAGTAATAATATTTTCGACAAAAACAATAGGGACCTCGCCGTGGTCGCTGCTCGGGCCCCAATAATAATTTCTACACAAAGTCCATTGTGGTGACCCGCCCCCTTTTAAGTAAATTCAAAATGGCCGACTTCCTGTAAAACCTAGCTCATTGCTCCAAGAGACTTTTTTGTAGGTCTTGGTCTTATACATACAGTGAACCCTCGCTACTTCGCGGTTCACCTTTCGCGGGTTCAGTGCTTCGCGGGTCTAAAAAATATTCGGGGGCATTGTAGTTTCGCCAAGCGGCACGACGGGGCGCTGGAGCGGTTAGACGGCCGGCGTGCGCCGAAGAAGAGCGTGGGCGAAGAGGAGAGTGGACGAAGAAGAGCACGTTCCCCCGGACACGATCGGTGGCGACGTTTCGCGCGGTTCGGACCGTACCAGAGCTCCGGCCGGCGTGCGTGGCAGTTAAGCCGTAGAGGAGCACCTTCCCCGGGCACGGGCGGTGCCAAGCGGCCCCTAAGTTTAACCGAATGGAAGCTCCGGAGGAGGAGGGCATGTTCGCGTCACAGTAAGCCGAAGAGGAGCACCTTCCCCGGGCACGGGCGGTTCCAAGCGGCCCCTAAGTTTAACCGAATGGAAGCTCCGGAGGAGGAGGGCATGCTCGCGTCACAGTAAGCCGAAGAGAAGCCCCTTCCCCGGGCACGGGCGGTTCCAAGCGGCCCCTAAGTTTAACCGAATGGAAGCTCCGGAGGAGGAGGGCATGCTCGCGTCACAGTAAGCCGAAGAGGAGCACCTTCCCCGGGCACGGCGGTGCCAAGCGGCCCCTAAGTTTAACCGAATGGAAGCTCCGGGGGAGGAGGGCGGGCGTGTGTCACAGTTAAGCCGAATTGGAGCACCTCTTCTGCCCGGGCACGAGCGGAGCGCGAGGCTGTCAGTTATGAATGAATAAATGAATAAATAAATAAAGAATGCCACCTTTCATTTCACAGGGCACACCGGACGGCGTACCAGCAGGTAAAAGTCGGAGTAATTAAATAAATACAAAAAGAATGGCTGGGGAATAAAAAAATAATACGTTTTAATAATAATTTGGTTTTTTTGTTATAACATGAATTTCACTCTCTCTCTCTCTCTCCCCCCGTATATATATATATATATATATATATATATATATATATATATATATATATATATATATTTATATATTTATTATATATATTGTATTTTTTTTTAAGCATTTTTGAAGGTGCGCCGCTACTTCGCGGATTTTCAGTTTTCGCGGGTGGTCTCGGTCCCCATTAACCGCGATAACCGAGGGTTCACTGTACTCCATAAAATTTACAAAAAGCGAGGTGAAACACTCAACCAGAGCTGCTTTTTTTTTAACATTTCTCGAGGGCCATGGCGAGCCATTTAAAAAAAGCTGCACAACTAACGTATAAAATATTGATAAATTTGCTCGGCCTGATGTGTGTGTAAAGTTTTACGAGTTGTCGTTCATATTTAGAACCTCATAATCAGCTTTGTTTTATTGCCGAACAGTGCAATGCCACTCCCACAACTTTTCACGAAAAATCACGAATTTCGTATTGTGACATCCTCATGGCCGAAACAGTCATCCGAGCATATATGAGGGCGACCTTGTTGAGTTGCACGGAGAAAAACATCCAAGAAAATAACTTGTATTAGCTTTTACCAGTTGGTGGCGCTACTACTACGATGTAAAATAAGTTGGTAGATGTCTTCAGGGCTGAAGTATCCTCAAATGTGTACAACTTCGAGAAGATAGGATCATCTGAGTCATGTTGCCGGAGCTTTTGTTGCCACAGAGTACAATCGGACTTTTCAGCACCTTAATAGCCACGCCTTTTGCCAAAACGTCACAAAATTCGGCAGAGAGTAAGATCATTGTCTTGAGTCTATTCTGACTAATTTTCAGTCGGATTCGTCAAAAGGGCACCGTGCAGTACGTGAAAATTAAAATAAAAACAAATTTTTGATTCCACTTGGCGGCACTGTGTGTATAACAAAATAATAACATTAAGATGTCTTCAGGTCGGGACGTTTTATTTACAGGTGAAGGTGTCAGGATTGCCTTATGGCAAGGAGGAGGTGGACCCAATAGGCGAGGAGGCAGGGAAATGGATGATGTTAAGGGGAATTTATTGAAGGGATCAAACGAGGACAAACAGCGAGGCAGGATACAAACAACAAGGGCAAACAGGACGCGACTAACTGGGACAAGGATAAAGGGCCGGAACGAGGACGGAAACGAGAACCAGAGCAGGAACGAGATCTAGGAGCGGTCGTGACAGTCCGTGACGCAGCAACAGGGAGCCAAACGGGATAATGACCCGACACTGGGTTGAGGGCATGGGAGGTATAAATAGTCCGGTAATCAGGGGAGCAGATGGGGAGCAGGTGTGTGATCGTGAACTGGGAACAGGTGCGTGGCTGGTGAGAACGAAAACAATAACACAAAGCACATGGCAGGGAGGTGACGAAAACAATAACAAAAGACACATGGCAGGGAGGTGACGAAAACAATAACAAAAGGCTGTCATGCCCGACGCGTATCATGACAGTACCCCCCCTCAAGGGACGGATTCCAGCCGTCCCCAAGAATAACAAAAACGAAAAAACCATGTCCCAAAAACAAGGGTGGGCGGAAGGGGTCGGGAGGTGGGTCAACGACCCGTGATCGAGGCCGGTCTGGCGGATGCCCGGGGGGCCAGACCAGCGAGTCCTTTCGTGGCCCTTCAGGGGGCCGTGCGGGTGGCCAGACCAATACGTCCCGATGGGGCCATTCAGGCGGACGTCCGGGACGACCCGAACTCCACCTTGAGTCCGCTGATGGGGCTGAGACGAGGGGCGGCGGCGGGACGCTGGGTGCTGCAGAGGACGGAGCTTGGACCGGCGTTGAGGCGGGCGCAGCCGAGGCAGGAACTTGGAGTGATGGCGGGACGTCGGACGCCGCCGAGACGGAGACGAGGCATGGTGGAACGCCGGACCCCGCCGGAGCCGGGACGAGACGTGGCGGTGGGACGTCGACCGCCGTCGAGGCAGGCACTTGGTGCGGCGGCTGGTCGTCGACCGCCGTCGAGGCAGGCACTTGGTGCGGCGGCTGGTCGTCGAACCCCGCCGAGACCGGAACATGGAGCGGCGGCTGGTCGTCGAACCCCGCCGAGACAGGAACGTGGAGCGGCGGCGGCGGCTGGTCGTCGAACCCCGCCGAGACAGGAACGTGGAGCGGCGGCGGCGGCTGGTCGTCGAACCCCGCCGGGACAGGAACGCGGAGCGGCGGCTGGTCGTCGAACCACGCCGAGACAGGAACGTGGAGCGGCGGCTGGTCCTCGAACCCCGCCGAGACAGGAACGTGGAGCGGCGGCTGGTCCTCGAACCCCGCCGAGACAGGAACGTGGAGCGGCGGCTGGTCCTCGAACCCCGCCGAGACCGGAACGTGGAGCGGCGGCTGGTCGTCGAACCCCGCCGAGACAGGAACGTGGCATGGCGGCTGGTCCTCGAACCCTGCAGAGACAGGAAAGTGGAGCGGCGGCTGGTTGTCAAGCCCCGCCGGGACAGGAACGTGGAGTGGTGGCGGTTCGTCGGATGCCGCCGAGGCAAGGGCGGCAGGCGGCGGCTGGTCCTCCAACCCCGCTGAGACAGGAACGTGGCACGGCGGCTGGTCCTCCAACCCCGCCGAGACAGGAACGTGGAGCGGCGGCTGATCCTCGAACCCCGCCGAGACAGGAACGTGGAGCGGCGGCTGGTCCTCGAACCCCGCCGAGACCGGAACGTGGCACGGCGGCTGGTCCTCCAACCCCGCTGAGACAGGAACGTGGAGCGGCGGCGCTTCGTCGGGAGCCGCTGTGACAGAGACGAGAAGCGACGGCGGGTCGTCGTCCACCGCCCAGGCAGGAAACTGGAGCGCCGGCGAATCGTCGAGTTCCGCCGAAAAAGGAGCTTGGGGCGACGGCGGATCGTCGAGCACCGCCGAGGGAGTGACGGGAAGCAATGGCGTGTCCTCGGGCGCCGCCGGGACAGGGAATTGGGTTGGCGGCGGGCCGTCTGGCACCGCCGAAGCAGGGATTTGTGGCGGACGCATGGCGTGCTCCGCCGGAACAGGGACTTGTGGCGGACGCAGGACGTGCTCCGCCAGAGCAGGGACTTGTGGCGGAGGCATGGCGTGCTCCGCCGGAACAGGGACTTGGGGCGGACGCATGGAGTGCTCCGCCGGAACAGGGACTTGGGGCGGACGCATGGAGTGCTCCGCCGGAACAGGGACTGGTGGCGGACGCAGGACGTGCTCCGCCAGAACAGGGACTTGTGGCGGACACAGAACGTGCTCCGCCAGAACAGGGACTTGTGGCGGACGCATGGCGTGCTCCGCAGGAACAGGGACTGGTGGCGGACGCAGGGCGTGCTCCGCCGGACCAGGGACTTGTGGCGGACGCCGAACGTGCTCCGCCAGAACTGGGACTTGTGGCGGACGCATGGCGTGCTCCGCCGGAACAGGGACTGGTGGCGGACGCAGGGCGTGCTCCGCCGGAACAGGGACTTGTGGCGGACGCAGGACGTGCTCCGCCGGAACAGGGACTGATGGCGGACACCGGGCGTGCTCCGCCGGGATAGGGACTTGTGGCGGACGCAGGACGTGCTCCGCCGGAACAGGGACTTGTGGCGGACGCAGGACATGCTCCGCCGGAACAGGGACTGGTGGCGGACGCAGGGCGTGCTCCGCCGGACCAGGGACTTGTGGCGGACGCCGAACGTGCTCCGCCAGAACTGGGACTTGTGGCGGACGCATGGCGTGCTCCGCCGGAACAGGGACTGGTGGCGGACGCAGGGCGTGCTCCGCCGGAACAGGGACTTGTGGCGGACGCAGGGCGTGCTCCGCCGGAACAGGGGCTGGTGGCGGACGCAGGACGTGCTCCGCCAGAACAGGGACTTGTGGCGGTGGCGAGGCGCCGGAGGGGGGGTCAGCAGCTCTCAGGAGGCCAGAACGGGCCCCCCCAGCTTGGGGTGAGCCGGGACGGGGCGTATCAACTGGCGGGGAGCCGGAACGGGGTTCAGCAGCTGGCAGGAAGTCCGGACGGGACTCAACAGCTGGGGAGGAGCCGGAACAGGACTCATCCGCTGGCGGGGAGCCGGCACTTGACTCATCCGCTGGCGTGGAGCCGGAACGGGGCTCGGCAGCTGGCGGGGAGCCGGGAAGGGGCTCGGCAGCTGGCGGGGCGCCGGAACGGGGCTCAGCAGCTAGCGGGGAGCCGAGACGGGGCTCAGCAGCTGGCAGAGCGCCGGGACGGGGCTCGGCAGCTGGCGGGGAACCGGGAAGGGGCTCGGCAGCTGGCGGGGAGCCGGGAAGGGGCTCGGCAGCTGCCGGGGAGCCGGAACAGGGTTCAGCAGCTGGCGAGGAGCCGGGATGGGACGCTGCGGCTGGGGGGCAGCCGGGAAGGGACGCTGCGGCTGGCGGGGAGCCGGGAAGGGACTCAGCAGCTGGCGGGCAGCCGGGAAGGGACGCTGCGGCTGGCGGGGAGCCGGGGAGGGACTCAGCCGCTGGCGGGCAGCCGGGAAGGGGCGCTGCGGCTGGCGGGGAGCCGGGAAGGGACTCAGCAGCTGGCGGGGAGCCGTGGCAGGGCTCAGCAGCTGGCGGGGAGACTGCATGGGCTGCTGCAGCTGGCGTGGAGGCGACATGGGTTGCGGCAGCTGACGTGGAGGCGTGACCCCTTTCAGCCTGCTTTCTGTCAGCCAGCTGGGCCTGCAGCGAGAGAGACTGCCTCATGCTCTCCACCGTCTGGACCTTCAGCGCCGCGATCTGGGCTGTCAGCTCCTTGAGAGTCTCCCGGGATGGTGCCTCGGCGGCGCCCTTCGCCGCTATCGAGGCCACCCGCTCCGCTATCTGGGCCATTTGTGCACTCAGCTCAGTGCGGCGGGAGTCCAGCATGTAGACGACACTTGCGAGCTCGTCCTCGTAAGCGGGGTAAGCGGGTAGCGTGGCAGACGTGGTGCTGAGCTGATCGGCGGGTTGGTGGGGGGGGTCCGTGCGGCGGTGTCCATGACGCCGCCGCGAGCCCCTCGCTGGGTCCTTTTTTCTGGGTCGGGTCATTCTGTCAGGATTGCCTTATGGCAAGGAGGAGGTGGACCCAATAGGCGAGGAGGCAGGGAAATGGATGATGTTAAGGGGAATTTATTGAAGGGATCAAACGAGGACAAACAGCGAGGCAGGATACAAACAACAAGGGCAAACAGGACGCGACTAACTGGGACAAGGATAAAGGGCCGGAACGAGGACGGAAACGAGAACCAGAGCAGGAACGAGATCTAGGAGCGGTCGTGACAGTCCGTGACGCAGCAACAGGGAGCCAAACGGGATAATGACCCGACACTGGGTTGAGGGCATGGGAGGTATAAATAGTCCGGTAATCAGGGGAGCAGATGGGGAGCAGGTGTGTGATCGTGAACTGGGAACAGGTGCGTGGCTGGTGAGAACGAAAACAATAACACAAAGCACATGGCAGGGAGGTGACGAAAACAATAACAAAAGACACATGGCAGGGAGGTGACGAAAACAATAACAAAAGGCTGTCATGCCCGACGCGTATCATGACAGAAGGTTTGGATTTTTAGGAGCATGTGCAGGGGAGTTATTAAGCATTCATTTATTTGTATTAGGTTCATTTTGTCTTCTTATTATTGATATTTGACTGATTCATTAAAAGCAGACAATTATGTTTTAGGTTAATTTTTTACCTGACATGTTTCGGCGAGTCTTTCGCCTTCTTCAGAGTGTCGCATGATGGTGTCTTGAGACCCGTCTTTATCAGCTGATGTTCCATGAGGGTGTGACTTACCTGTCAAAAAAATGAAAAATCAGAGCAGTAAAAGAACAAGCACAACATGAACATTACAAATCAGCAATCACTGACCACTGCAAAAGCGAAAACCACATCATGGACCGGGAGAAGGGCAGGGTCATCCGCACCGAAGAGAACAAACAACAGCGCTGGATCAGAGAGGCCATTGAGATCTGCAAGCGAGGCATAAAAACCATGAACAGAGACAAGGGAGCCTTCATCCTCTCTACCACCTGGAGCAGCATTTTGGCGGAGTGAACGGACAGCGGGGGGCGTGACTTGCCTTCATTCTTGTGACAGGTAAGTCACGCCCTCATGGAACATCAGCTGATAAAGACGGGTCACAAGACACCATCATGTGACACTCTGAAGAAGGCGAAAGACTTTCGTATTGTGACATGCTCAAGGCCTAAACACTCATCCGAGCAAATATAAGGTAGATTTTGTTCACCTGCCCGGAGAAAAACATCAACGAAAATAATTTGTATTTGTTTTAACCAGTTGGTGGCGCTACCACTGCGATCAAAAATAAGTTGGCAGCCGTCTTCAGGGCCTGAATATCCTCAAATGTGAAAGATTTCCAGAAGATGGATCATCTGAATCATTTTGCAGGAACTTTTTTTGCCACGGAGAATAATCAGACTCTGCGGCACCGTAATAGCCACGCCCTTTGAAGGAAAGTCATAAAAATAGGGATAGAGTAAGATCAATGTCTTGAGTCTTTTCTAGCCAATTTTCAATCGGATTCGTTAAAAGGGCACCGTGCAGTACGTCAAAATGTAAAAAATGATATTGATTGGCGCAAGGTGTATAACTGAATATAAACTTATAGATGTCTTCAGGTACAGACTCTTTATGTACATGTGAAGTTTTGGATATTTAGCAGCATGTGCAGGAGAGTTATTAAGCATTTTGTCCATTGCGGCGAAGGAAATCTTAAGTGAAAACTTTGAAGCCCCGCCCCCGTCATATAGTATTTCGGAAACAAAAAATTTTAGCCCCAGTGTTTGTCCCAGGTCTTCAGATGCTACAGACAGAATTTTAAGGCAATCAGATGAAGCCTTTAGGATCAGGGTGCAAAAGAATGACCCCTGTAAACATGCAAAAAAGGGCAAAAGTCGGACTTTCAAAAATTCATAACTCACTTCCTGTTCATATTAGACGTTAAAATATCAAATTTTTCGCCATGCCCGATGAGACTGCCAAGTTTGGTGAGTTTTTGTGCATGTTTCGGGGGTCAAAAATGCGATCGAACAATCGGAAAAATAATAATAATAATAATTTCTACAAAAACAATAGGGACTTCGCAGCGGTCGCTGCTCAGGCCCTAATAATAATAATAATAATAATAATAAAAGTAATAATGTTTTCTACAAAAACAATAGGGACCTCGCCGCGGTCGCTGCTCGGGCCCCAATAATAATTTCTACACAAAGTCCATTGTGGTGACCCGCCCCCTTTTAAGTAAATTCAAAATGGCCGACTTCCTGTAAAACCTAGCTCATTGCTCCAAGAGATTTTTTTGTAGGTCTTGGTCTTATACATACAGTGAACCCTCGCTACTTCGCGGTTCACCTTTCGCGGGTTCAGTGCTTCGCGGGTCTAAAAAATATTCTGGGGCATTGTAGTTTCGCCGAGCGGCACGACGGGTCGCTGGAGAGATTAGACGGCCGGCGTGCGCCGAAGAAGAGCGTGGGCGAAGAGGAGAGTGGACGAAGAAGAGCACGTTCCCCCGGACACGATCGGTGGCGACGTTTCGCGCGGTTCGGACCGTACCAGAGCTCCGGCCGGCGTGCGTGGCAGTTAAGCCGTAGAGGAGCACCTTCCCCGGGCACGGGCGGTTCCAAGCGGCCCCTAAGTTTAACCGAATGGAAGCTCCGGAGGAGGAGGGCATGCTCACGTCACAGTAAGCCGAAGAGGAGCACCTTCCCCGGGCACGGGCGGTGCCAAGCGGCCCCTAAGTTTAACCGAATGGAAGCTCCGGGGGAGGAGGGCGGGCGTGTGTCACAGTTAAGCCAAATTGGAGCACCTCTTCTGCCCGGGCACGAGCGGAGCGCGAGGCTGTCAGTTATGAATGAATAAATGAATAAATAAATAAAGAATGCCACCTTTCATTTCACAGGGCACACCGGACGGCGTACCAGCAGGTAAAAGTCGGAGTAATTAAATAAATACAAAAAGAATGGCTGGGGAATAAAAAAATAATACGTTTTAATAATAATTTGGTTTTTTTGTTATAACATGAATTTCACTCTCTCTCTCCCCGTATATATATATATATATATATTTATTATATATATTGTATATTTTTTTTAAGCATTTTTGAAGGTGCGCCGCTACTTCGCGGATTTTCAGTTTTCGCGGGTGGTCTCGGTCCCCATTAACCGCGATAACCGAGGGTTCACTGTACTCCATAAAATTTACAAAAAGCGAGGTGAAACACTCAACCAGAGCTGCTTTTTTTAACATTTCTCGAGGGCCATGGCGAGCCATTTCAAAAAAGCTGCACAACTAACGTATAAAATATTGATAAATTTGCTCGGCCTGATGTGTGTGTAAAGTTTTACGAGTTGTCGTTCATATTTAGAACCTAATAATCAGCTTTGTTTTATTGCCGAACAGTGCAATCCCACTCCCACAACTTTTCACGAAAAAGGACGAATTTCGTATTGTGACATCCTCATGGCCGAAACAGTCATCCGAGCATATATGAGGGCGACCTTGTTGAGTTGCACGGAGAAAAACATCCAAGAAAATAACTTGTATTAGCTTTTACCAGTTGGTGGCGCTACTACTACGATGTAAAATAAGTTGGTAGATGTCTTCAGGGCTGAAGTATCCTCAAATGTGTACAATTCGAGAAGATAGGATCATCTGAGTCATGTTGCCGGAGCTTTTGTTGCCACAGAGTACAATCGGACTTTTCAGCACCTTAATAGCCACGCCTTTTGCCAAAACGTCACAAAATTCGGCAGAGAGTAAGATCATTGTCTTGAGTCTTTTCTGACTAATTTTCAGTCGGATTCGTCAAAAGGGCACCGTGCAGTACGTGAAAATTAAAATAAAAACAAATTTTTGATTCCACTTGGCGGCACTGTGTGTATAACAAAATAATAACATTACGATGTCTTCAGGTCGGGACGTTTTATTTACAGGTGAAGGTTTGGATTTTTAGGAGCATGTGCAGGGGAGTTATTAAGCATTCATTTATTTGTATTAGGTTCATTTTGTCTTCTTATTATTGATATTTGACTGATTCATTAAAAGCAGACAATTATGTTTTAGGTTAATTTTTTACCTGACATGTTTCGGCGAGTCTTTCGCCTTCTTCAGAGTGTCGCATGATGGTGTCTTGAGCTGATGTTCCATGAGGGTGTGACTTACCTGTCAAAAAAATGAAAAAAATCAGAGCAGTAAAAGAACAAGCACAACATGAACATTACAAATCAGCAATCACTGACCACTGCAAAAGGGAAAACCACATCATGGACCGGGAGAAGGGCAGGGTCATCCGCACAGAAGAGAACAAACAACAGCGCTGGATCAGAGAGGCCATTGAGATCTGCAAGCGAGGCATAAAAACCATGAACAGAGACAAGGGAGCCTTCATCCTCTCTACCACCTGGACCAGCATCTTGGCGGAGTGAACGGACAGCGGGGGGCGTGACTTGCCTTCATTCTTGTGACAGGTAAGTCACGCCCTCATGGAACATCAGCTGATAAAGACGGGTCACAAGACACCATCATGTGACACTCTGAAGAAGGCGAAAGACTTTCATATTGTGACATGCTCAAGGCCTAAACACTCATCCGAGCAAATATAAGGTAGATTTTGTTAACATGCCCGGAGAAAAACATCAACGAAAATAATTTGTATTTGTTTTAACCAGTTGGTGGCGCTACCACTGCGATCAAAAATAAGTTGGCAGCCGTCTTCAGGGCCTGAATATCCTCAAATGTGAAAAACTTCGAGAAGATGGATCATCTGAATCATTTTGCAGGAACTTTTGTTGCCACGGAGAATAATCAGACTCTGCGGCACCGTAATAGCCACGCCCTTCGAAGGAAAGTCACAAAAATAGGGATAGAGTAAGATCAATGTCTTGAGTCTTTTCTAGCCAATTTTCAATCAGATCCGTTAAAAGGGCACCGTGCAGTACGTCAAAATGTAAAAAATGATATTGATTGGCGCAAGGTGTATAACTGAATATAAACATATAGATGTCTTCAGGTACAGACTCTTTATGTACATGTGAAGTTTTGGATTTTTAGCAGCATGTGCAGGAGAGTTATTAAGCATTTTGTCCATTGCGGCGAAGGAAATCTTAAGTGAAAACTTTGATGCCCCGCCCCCGTCATATAGTATTTCGGAAACAAAAAATTTTAGCCCCAGTGTTTGTGCCAGGTCTTCAGATGCTACAGACAGAATTTTAAGGCAATCAGATGAAGCCTTTAGGATCAGGGTGCAAAAGAATGACCCCTGTAAACATGCAAAAAAGGGCAAAAGTCGGACTTTCAAAAATTCATAACTCACTTCCTGTTCATATTAGACGTTAAAATATCAAATTTTTCGCCATGCCCGATGAGACTGCCAAGTTTGGTGAGTTTTTGTGCATGTTTCGGGGGTCAAAAATGCGATCGAACAATCGGAAAAATAATAATAATAATAATTTCTACAAAAACAATAGGGACTTCGCAGCGGTCGCTGCTCAGGCCCTAATAATAATAATAATAATAATAATAAAAGTAATAATATTTTCTACAAAAACAATTGGGACCTCGCCGCGGTCGCTGCTCGGGCCCCAATAATAATTTCTACACAAAGTCCATTGTGGTGACCCGCCCCCTTTTAAGTAAATTCAAAATGGCCGACTTCCTGTAAAACCTAGCTCATTGCTCCAAGAGACTTTTTTGTAGGTCTTGGTCTTATACATACAGTGAACCCTCGCTACTTCGCGGTTCACCTTTCGCGGGTTCAGTGCTTCGCGGGTCTAAAAAATATTCGGGGGCATTGTAGTTTCGCCGAGCGGCACGACGGGGCGCTGGAGCGGTTAGACGGCCGGCGTGCGCCGAAGAAGAGCGTGGGCGAAGAGGAGAGTGGACGAAGAAGAGCACGTTCCCCCGGACACGATCGGTGGCGACGTTTCGCGCGGTTCGGACCGTACCAGAGCTCCGGCCAGCGTGCGTGGCAGTTAAGCCGTAGAGGAGCACCTTCCCCGGGCACGGGCGGTGCAAAGCGGCCCCTAAGTTTAACCGAATGGAAGCTCCGGAGGAGGAGGGCATGCTCGCGTCACAGTAAGCCGAAGAGGAGCACCTTCCCCGGGCACGGGCGGTTCCAAGCGGCCCCTAAGTTTAACCGAATGGAAGCTCCGGAGGAGGAGGGCATGCTCGCGTCACAGTAAGCCGAAGAGGAGCACCTTCCCCGGGCACGGGCGGTGCCAAGCGGCCCCTAAGTTTAACCGAATGGAAGCTCCGGGGGAGGAGGACGGGCGTGTGTCACAGTTAAGCCAAATTGGAGCACCTCTTCTGCCCGGGCACGAGCGGAGCGCGAGGCTGTCAGTTATGAATGAATAAATGAATAAATAAATAAAGAATGCCACCTTTCATTTCACAGGGCACACCGGACGGCGTACCAGCAGGTAAAAGTCGGAGTAATTAAATAAATACAAAAAGAATGGCTGGGGAATAAAAAAATAATACGTTTTAATAATAATTTGGTTTTTTTGTTATAAAATGAATTTCACTCTCTCTCTCCCCGTATATATATATATATATATATATATATATATATTTATTATATATATTGTATATTTTTTTTAAGCATTTTTGAAGGTGCGCCGCTACTTCGCGGATTTTCAGTTTTCGCGGGTGGTCTCGGTCCCCATTAACCGCGATAACCGAGGGTTCACTGTACTCCATAAAATTTACAAAAAGCGAGGTGAAACACTCAATCAGGGCTGCTTTTTTTAACATTTCTCGAGGGCCATGGCGAGCCATTTAAAAAAAGCTGCACAACTAACGTATAAAATATTGATAAATTTGCTCGGCCTGATGTGTGTGTAAAGTTTCACGAGTTGTCGTTCATATTTAGAACCTCATAATCAGCGTTGTTTTATTGCCGAACAGTGCAATGCCACTCCCACAACTTTTCACGAAAAAGGACAAATTTCGTATTGTGACATCCTCATGGCCGAAACAGTCATCCGAGCATATATGAGGGCGACCTTGTTGAGTTGCACGGAGAAAAACATCCAAGAAAATAACTTGTATTAGCTTTTACCAGTTGGTGGCGCTACTACTACGATGAAAAATAAGTCGGTAGATGTCTTCAGGGCTGAATTATCCTCAAATGTGTACAACTTCGAGAAGATAGGATCATCTGAGTCATGTTGCCGGAGCTTTTGTTGCCACAGAGTACAATCGGACTTTTCAGCACCGTAATAGCCACGCCTTTTGCCAAAACGTCACAAAATTCGGCAGAGAGTAAGATCATTATCTTGAGTCTTTTCTGACAAATTTTCAGTCGGATTCGTCAAAAGGGCACCGTGCAGTACGTGAAAATTAAAATAAAAACAAATTTTTGATTCCACTTGGCGGCGCTGTGTGTATAACAAAATAATAACATTAAGATGTCTTCAGGTCGGGACGTTTTATTTACAGGTGAAGGTTTGGATTTTTAGGAGCATGTGCAGGGGAGTTATTAAGCATTCATTTATTTGTATTAGGTTCATTTTGTCTTCTTATTATTGATATTTGACTGATTCATTAAAAGCAGACAATTATGTTTGAGGTTAATTTTTTACCTGACATGTTTCGGCGAGTCTTTTGCCTTCTTCAGAGTGTCGCATGATGGTGTCTTGAGACCCGTCTTTATCAGCTGATGTTCCATGAGGGTGTGACTTACCTGTCAAAAAAATGAAAAAATCAGAGCAGTAAAAGAACAAGCACAACATGAACATTACAAATCAGCAATCACTGACCACTGCAAAAGGGAAAACCACATCATGGACCGGGAGAAGGGCAGGGTCATCCGCACAGAAGAGAACAAACAACAGCGCTGGATCAGAGAGGCCATTGAGATCTGCAAGCGAGGCATAAAAACCATGAACAGAGACAAGGGAGCCTTCATCCTCTCTACCACCTGGACCAGCATCTTGGCGGAGTGAACGGACAGCGGGGGGCGTGACTTGCCTTCATTCTCGTGACAGGTAAGTCACGCCCTCATGGAACATCAGCTGATAAAGACGGGTCACAAGACACCATCATGTGACACTCTGAAGAAGGCGAAAGACTTTCGTATTGTGACATCCTCAAGGTCTAAACACTCATCCGAGCAAATATAAGGTAGATTTTGTTAACCTGCCCAAAGAAAAACATCAACGAAAATAATTTGTATTTGTTTTAACCAGTTGGTGGCGCTACCACTGCGATCAAAATTAAGTTGGCAGCCGTCTTCAGGGCCTGAATATCCTCAAATGTGAAAGATTTCCAGAAGATGGATCATCTGAATCATTTTGCAGGAACTTTTGTTGCCACGGAGAATAATCAGACTCTGCGGCACCGTAATAGCCACGCCCTTTGAAGGAAAGTCATAAAAATAGGGATAGAGTAAGATCAATGTCTTGAGTCTTTTCTAGCCAATTTTCAATCGGATTCGTTAAAAGGGCACCGTGCAGTACGTCAAAATGTAAAGATTTATATTGATTGGCGCAAGGTGTATAACTGAATATAAACATATAGATGTCTTCAGGTACCGACTCTTTATGTACATGTGAAGTTTTGGATTTTTAGCAGCACGTGCAGGAGAGTTATTAAGCATTTTGTCCATTGCGGCGAAGGAAATCTTAAGTGAAAACTTTGAAGCCCCGCCCCCGTCATATAGTATTTCGGAAACAAAAAATTTTAGCCCCAGTGTTTGTCCCAGGTCTTAAGATGCTCCAGACAGAACTTTAAGGCAATCAGATGAAGCCTTTAGGATCAGGGTGCAAAAGAATGACCCCTGTAAACATGCAAAAAAGGGCAAAAGTCGGACTTTCAAAAATTCATAACTCACTTCCTGTTCATATTAGACGTTAAAAAATATCAAATTTTTCGCCATGCCCGATGAGACTGCCAAGTTTGGTGAGTTTTTGTGCATGTTTCGGGGGTCAAAAATGCGATCGAACAATCGGAAAAATAATAATAATAATAATTCCTACAAAAACAATAGGGACTTCGCAGCGGTCGCTGCTCAGGCCCTAATAATAATAATAATAATAATAGTAATAATATTTTCTACAAAAACAATAGGGACCTCGCGGCGGTCGCTGCTCGGGCCCCAATAATAATTTCTACACAAAGTCCATTGTGGTGACCCGCCCCCTTTTAAGTAAATTCAAAATGGCCGACTTCCTGTAAAACCTAGCTCATTGCTCCAAGAGACTTTTTTGTAGGTCTTGGTCTTATACATACAGTGAACCCTCGCTACTTCGCGGTTCACCTTTCGCGGGTTCAGTGCTTCGCGGGTCTAAAAAATATTCGGGGGCATTGTAGTTTCGCCGAGCGGCTCGACGGGGCGCTGGAGCGGTTAGACGGCCGGCGTGCGCCGAAGAAGAGCGTGGGCGAAGAGGAGAGTGGACGAAGAAGAGCACGTTCCCCCGGACACGATCGGTGGCGACGTTTCGCGCGGTTCGGACCGTACCAGAGCTCCGGCCGGCGTGCGTGGCAGTTAAGCCATAGAGGAGCACCTTCCCCGGGCACGGGCGGTGCCAAGCGGCCCCTAAGTTTAACCGAATGGAAGCTCCGGAGGAGGAGGGCATGTTCGCGTCACAGTAAGCCGAAGAGGAGCACCTTCCCCGGGCACGGGCGGTTCCAAGCGGCCCCTGAGTTTAACCGAATGGAAGCTCCGGAGGAGGAGGGCATGCTCGCGTCACAGTAAGCCGAAGAGGAGCACCTTCCCCGGGCACGGGCGGTTCCAAGCGGCCCCTAAGTTTAACCGAATGGAAGCTCCGGAGGAGGAGGGCATGCTCGCGTCACAGTAAGCCGAAGAGTAGCACCTTCCCCGGGCACGGCGGTGCCAAGCGGCCCCTAAGTTTAACCGAATGGAAGCTCCGGGGGAGGAGGGCGGGCGTGTGTCACAGTTAAGCCGAATTGGAGCACCTCTTCTGCCCGGGCACGAGCGGAGCGCGAGGCTGTCAGTTATGAATGAATAAATGAATAAATAAATAAAGAATGCCACCTTTCATTTCACAGGGCACACCGGACGGCGTACCAGCAGGTAAAAGTCGGAGTAATTAAATAAATACAAAAAGAATGGCTGGGGAATAAAAAAATAATACGTTTTAATAATAATTTGGTTTTTTTGTTATAAAATGAATTTCACTCTCTCTCTCCCCGTATATATATATATATATATATATTTATTATATACATTGTATATTTTTTTTAAGCATTTTTGAAGGTGCGCCGCTACTTCGCGGATTTTCAGTTTTCGCGGGTGGTCTCGGTCCCCATTAACCGCGATAACCGAGGGTTCACTGTACTCCATAAAATTTACAAAAAGCGAGGTGAAACACTCAATCAGGGCTGCTTTTTTTAACATTTCTCGAGGGCCATGGCGAGCCATTTCAAAAAAGCTGCACAACTAACGTATAAAATATTGATAAATTTGCTCGGCCTGATGTGTGTGTTAAGTTTCACGAGTTGTCGTTCATATTTAGAACCTCATAATCAGCGTTGTTTTATTGCCGAACAGTGCAATGCCACACCCAAAACTTTTCACGAAAAAGGACAAATTTCGTATTGTGACATCCTCATGGCCGAAACAGTCATCCGAGCATATATGAGGGCAACCTTGTTGAGTTGCACGGAGAAAAACATCCAAGAAAATAACTTGTATTAGCTTTTACCAGTTGGTGGCGCTACTACTACGATGAAAAATAAGTCGGTAGATGTCTTCAGGGCTGAAGTATCCTCAAATGTGTACAACTTCGAGATGATAGGATCATCTGAGTCATGTTGCCGGAGCTTTTGTTGCCACAGAGTACAATCGGACTTTTCAGCACCGTAATAGCCACGCCTTTTGCCAAAACGTCACAAAATTCGGCAGAGAGTAAGATCATTGTCTTGAGTCTTTTCTGACTAATTTTCAGTCGGATTCGTCAAAAGGGCACCGTGCAGTACGTGAAAATTAAAATAAAAACAAATTTTTGATTCCACTTGGCGGCACTGTGTGTATAACAAAATAATAACATTAAGATGTCTTCAGGTCGGGACGTTTTATTTACAGGTGAAGGTTTGGATTTTTAGGAGCATGTGCAGGGGAGTTATTAAGCATTCATTTATTTGTATTAGGTTCATTTTGTCTTCTTATTATTGATATTTGACTGATTCATTAAAAGCAGACAATTATGTTTTAGGTTAATTTTTTCACTGACATGTTTCGGCGAGTCTTTCGCCTTCTTCAGAGTGTCGCATGATGGTGTCTTGAGCTGATGTTCCATGAGGGTGTGACTTACCTGTCAAAAAAATGAAAAAAATCAGAGCAGTAAAAGAACAAGCACAACATGAACATTACAAATCAGCAATCACTGACCACTGCAAAAGGGAAAACCACATCATGGACCGGGAGAAGGGCAGGGTCATCCGCACAGAAGAGAACAAACAACAGCGCTGGATCAGAGAGGCCATTGAGATCTGCAAGCGAGGCATAAAAACCATGAACAGAGACAAGGGAGCCTTCATCCTCTCTACCACCTGGACCAGCATCTTGGCGGAGTGAACGGACAGCGGGGGGCGTGACTTGCCTTCATTCTTGTGACAGGTAAGTCACGCCCTCATGGAACATCATCTGATAAAGACGGGTCACAAGGCACCATCATGTGACACTCTGAAGAAGGC
Source organism: Idiotropiscis lumnitzeri (assembly GCF_059441095.1). Lineage (NCBI taxonomy): Eukaryota > Metazoa > Chordata > Actinopteri > Syngnathiformes > Syngnathidae > Idiotropiscis > Idiotropiscis lumnitzeri. Next base: position 1,176,849 of record NW_028283596.1, read on the forward strand.
GAAAGACTTTCGTATTGTGACATGCTCAAGGCCTAAACACTCATCCGAGCAAATATAAGGTAGATTTTGTTAACCTGCCCGGAGAAAAACATCAACGAAAATAATTTGTATTTGTTTTAACCAGTTGGTGGCGCTACCACTGCGATCAAAAATAAGTTGGCAGCCGTCTTCAGGGCCTGAATATCCTCAAATGTGAAAAATTTCGAGAAGATGGATCATCTGAATCATTTTGCAGGAACTTTTGTTGCCACGGAGAATAATCAGACTCTGCGGCACCGTAATAGCCACGCCCTTCGAAGGAAAGTCACGAAAATAGGGATAGAGTAAGATCAATGTCTTGAGTCTTTTCTAGCCAATTTTCAATCAGATTCGTTAAAAGGGCACCGTGCAGTACGTCAAAATGTAAAAAATGATATTGATTGGCGCAAGGTGTATAACTGAATATAAACATATAGATGTCTTCAGGTACCGACTCTTTATGTACATGTGAAGTTTTGGATTTTTAGCAGCACGTGCAGGAGAGTTATTAAGCATTTTGTCCATTGCGGCGAAGGAAATCTTAAGTGAAAACTTTGAAGCCCCGCCCCCGTCATATAGTATTTCGGAAACAAAAATTTTTAGCCCCAGTGTTTGTCCCAGGTCTTAAGATGCTCCAGACAGAATTTTAAGGCAATCAGATGAAGCCTTTAGGATCAGGGTGCAAAAGAATGACCCCTGTAAACATGCAAAAAAGGGCAAAAATCGGACTTTCAAAAATTTATAACTCACTTCCTGTTCATATTAGACGTTAAAATATCAAATTTTTCGCCATGCCCGATGAGACTGCCAAGTTTGGTGAGTTTTTGTGCATGTTTCGGGGGTCAAAAATGCGATCGAACAATCGGAAAAATAATAATAATAATAATTTCTACAAAAACAATAGGGACCTCGCCGCGGTCGCTGCTCGGGCCCCAATAATAATTTCTACACAAAGTCCATTGTGGTGACCCGCCCCCTTTTAAGTAAATTCAAAATGGCCGACTTCCTGTAAAACCTAGCTCATTGCTCCAAGAGACTTTTTTGTAGGTCTTGGTCTTATACATACAGTGAACCCTCGCTACTTCGCGGTTCACCTTTCGCGGGTTCAGTGCTTCGCGGGTCTAAAAAATATTCGGGGGCATTGTAGTTTCGCCGAGCGGCACGACGGGGCGCTGGAGCAGTTAGACGGCCGGCGTGCGCCGAAGAAGAGCGTGGGCGAAGAGGAGAGTGGACGAAGAGAGCACGTTCCCCCGGACACGATCGGTGGCGACGTTTCGCGCGGTTCGGACCGTACCAGAGCTCCGGCCGGCGTGCGTGGCAGTTAAGCCGTAGAGGAGCACCTTTCCCGGGCACGGGCGGTGCCAAGCGGCCCCTAAGTTTAACCGAATGGAAGCTCCGGAGGAGGAGGGCATGCTCGCGTCACAGTAAGCCGAAGAGGAGCACCTTCCCCGGGCACGGGCGGTTCCAAGCGGCCCCTAAGTTTAACCGAATGGAAGCTCCGCAGGAGGAGGGCATGCTCGCGTCACAGTAAGCCGAAGAGGAGCACCTTCCCCGGGCACGGGCGGTGCCAAGCGGCCCCTAAGTTTAACCGAATGGAAGCTCCGGGGGAGGAGGGCGGGCGTGTGTCACAGTGAAGCCGAATTGGAGCACCTCTTCTGCCCGGGCACGAGCGGAGCGCGAGGCTGTCAGTTATGAATGAATAAATGAATGAATAAATAAAGAATGCCACCTTTCATTTCACAGGGCACACCGGACGGCGTACCAGCAGGTAAAAGTCGGAGTAATTAAATAAATACAAAAAGAATGGTTGGGGAATAAAAAAATAATAAGTTTTAATAATAATTTGTTTTTTTTGTTATAACATGAATTTCACTCTCTGTCTCTCTCTCTCCCCCCGTATATATATATATATATATATATATATATATATATATTTATATATTTATTATATATATTGTATATTTTTTTTAAGCATTTTTGAAGGTGCGCCGCTACTTCGCGGATTTTCAGTTTTTGCGGGTGGTCTCGGTCCCCATTAACCGCGATAACCGAGGGTTCACTGTACTCCATAAAATTTACAAAAAGCGAGGTGAAACACTCAACCAGGGCTGCTTTTTTGAACATTTCTCGAGGGCCATGGCGAGCCATTTCAAAAAAGCTGCACAACTAACGTATAAAATATTGATAAATTTGCTCGGCCTGATGTGTGTGTAAAGTTTCACGAGTTGTCGTTCATATTTAGAACCTCATAATCAGCTTTGTTTTATTGCCGAACAGTGCAATGCCACTCCCACAACTTTTCATGAAAAAGGACGAATTTCGTATTGTGACATCCTCATGGCCGAAACAGTCATCCGAGCATATATGAGGGCGACCTTGTTGAGTTGCACGGAGAAAAACATCCAAGAAAATAACTTGTATTAGCTTTTACCAGTTGGTGGCGCTACTACTACGATGAAAAATAAGTTGGTAGATGTCTTCAGGGCTTAAGTATCCTCAAATGTGTGCAACTTCGAGAAGATAGGATCACCTGAGTCATGTTGCTGGAGCTTTTGTTGCCACAGAGTACAATCGGACTTTTCAGCACCGTAATAGCCACGCCTTTTGCCAAAACGTCACAAAATTCGGCAGAGAGTAAGATCATTGTCTTGAGTCTTTTCTGACTAATTTTCAGTCGGATTCGTCGAAAGGGCACCGTGCAGTACGTGAAAATTAAAATAAAAACAAATTTTTGATTCCACTTGGCGGCACTGTGTGTATAACAAAATAATAACATTAAGATGTATTCAGGTCGGGACGTTTTATTTACAGGTGAAGGTTTGGATTTTTAGGAGCATGTGCAGGGGAGTTATTAAGCATTCATTTATTTGTATTAGGTTCATTTTGTCTTCTTATTATTGATATTTGACTGATTCATTAAAAGCAGACAATTATGTTTTAGGTTAATTTTTTACCTGACATGTTTCGGCGAGTCTTTCGCCTTCTTCAGAGTGTCGCATGATGGTGTCTTGAGACCCGTCTTTATCAGCTGATGTTCCATGAGGGTGTGACTTACCTGTCAAAAAAATGAAAAATCAGAGCAGTAAAAGAACAAGCACAACATGAACATTACAAATCAGCAATCACTGACCACTGCAAAAGGGAAAACCACATCATGGACCGGGAGAAGGGCAGGGTCATCCGCACCGAAGAGAACAAACAACAGCGCTGGATCAGAGAGGCCATTGAGATCTGCAAGCGAGGCATAAAAACCATGAACAGAGACAAGGGAGCCTTCATCCTCTCTACCACCTGGAGCAGCATTTTGGCGGAGTGAACGGACAGCGGGGGGCGTGACTTGCCTTCATTCTTGTGACAGGTAAGTCACGCCCTCATGGAACATCAGCTGATAAAGACGGGCCACAAGACACCATCATGTGACACTCTGAAGAAGGCGAAAGACTTTCGTATTGTGACATCCTCAAGGCCTAAACACTCATCCGAGCAAATGTAAGGTAGATTTTGTTAACCTGCCCGGAGAAAAAAATCAACGAAAATAATTTGTATTTGTTTTAACCAGTTGGTGGCGCTACCACTGCGATCAAAAATAAGTTGGCAGCCGTCTTCAGGGCCTGAATATCCTCAAATGTGAAAAATTTCGAGAAGATGGATCATCTGAATCATTTTGCAGGAACTTTTGTTGCCACGGAGAATAATCAGACTCTGCGGCACCGTAATAGCCACGCCCTTCGAAGGAAAGTCACAAAAATAGGGATAGAGTAAGATCAATGTCTTGAGTCTTTTCTAGCCAATTTTCAATCAGATTCGTTAAAAGGGCACCGTGCAGTACGTCAAAATGTAAAAAATGATATTGATTGGCGCAAGGTGTATAACTGAATATAAACATATAGATGTCTTCAGGTACCGACTCTTTATGTACATGTGAAGTTTTGGATTTTTAGCAGCACGTGCAGGAGAGTTATTAAGCATTTTGTCCATTGCGGCGAAGGAAATCTTAAGTGAAAACTTTGAAGCCCCGCCCCCGTCATATAGTATTTCGGAAACAAAAATTTTTAGCCCCAGTGTTTGTCCCAGGTCTTAAGATGCTCCAGACAGAATTTTAAGGCAATCAGATGAAGCCTTTAGGATCAGGGTGCAAAAGAATGACCCCTGTAAACATGCAAAAAAGGGCAAAAATCGGACTTTCAAAAATTCATAACTCACTTCCTGTTCATATTAGACGTTAAAATATCAAATTTTTCGCCATGCCCGATGAGACTGCCAAGTTTGGTGAGTTTTTGTGCATGTTTCGGGGGTCAAAAATGCGATCGAACAATCGGAAAAATAATAATAATAATAATTTCTACAAAAACAATAGGGACCTCGCCGCGGTCGCTGCTCGGGCCCCAATAATAATTTCTACACAAAGTCCATTGTGGTGACCCGCCCCCTTTTAAGTAAATTCAAAATGGCCGACTTCCTGTAAAACCTAGCTCATTGCTCCAAGAGACTTTTTTGTAGGTCTTGGTCTTATACATACAGTGAACCCTCGCTACTTCGCGGTTCACCTTTCGCGGGTTCAGTGCTTCGCGGGTCTAAAAAATATTCGGGGGCATTGTAGTTTCGCCGAGCGGCACGACGGGGCGCTGGAGCAGTTAGACGGCCGGCGTGCGCCGAAGAAGAGCGTGGGCGAAGAGGAGAGTGGACGAAGAGAGCACGTTCCCCCGGACACGATCGGTGGCGACGTTTCGCGCGGTTCGGACCGTACCAGAGCTCCGGCCGGCGTGCGTGGCAGTTAAGCCGTAGAGGAGCACCTTCCCCGGGCACGGGCGGTGCCAAGCGGCCCCTAAGTTTAACCGAATGGAAGCTCCGGAGGAGGAGGGCATGCTCGCGTCACAGTAAGCCGAAGAGGAGCACCTTCCCCGGGCACGGGCGGTTCCAAGCGGCCCCTAAGTTTAACCGAATGGAAGCTCCGCAGGAGGAGGGCATGCTCGCGTCACAGTAAGCCGAAGAGGAGCACCTTCCCCGGGCACGGGCGGTGCCAAGCGGCCCCTAAGTTTAACCGAATGGAAGCTCCGGGGGAGGAGGGCGGGCGTGTGTCACAGTGAAGCCGAATTGGAGCACCTCTTCTGCCCGGGCACGAGCGGAGCGCGAGGCTGTCAGTTATGAATGAATAAATAAAGAATGCCACCTTTCATTTCACAGGGCACACCGGACGGCGTACCAGCAGGTAAAAGTCGGAGTAATTAAATAAATACAAAAAGAATGGTTGGGGAATAAAAAAATAATAAGTTTTAATAATAATTTGTTTTTTTTGTTATAACATGAATTTCACTCTCTGTCTCTCTCTCTCCCCCCGTATATATATATATATATATATATATATATATATATATATATATATATATATATATATATATATATATATATATATATATATATATATATATATATATATTTATATATTTATTATATATATTGTATATTTTTTTTAAGCATTTTTGAAGGTGCGCCGCTACTTCGCGGATTTTCAGTTTTTGCGGGTGGTCTCGGTCCCCATTAACCGCGATAACCGAGGGTTCACTGTACTCCATAAAATTTACAAAAAGCGAGGTGAAACACTCAACCAGGGCTGCTTTTTTGAACATTTCTCGAGGGCCATGGCGAGCCATTTCAAAAAAGCTGCACAACTAACGTATAAAATATTGATAAATTTGCTCGGCCTGATGTGTGTGTAAAGTTTCACGAGTTGTCGTTCATATTTAGAACCTCATAATCAGCTTTGTTTTATTGCCGAACAGTGCAATGCCACTCCCACAACTTTTCATGAAAAAGGACGAATTTCGTATTGTGACATCCTCATGGCCGAAACAGTCATCCGAGCATATATGAGGGCGACCTTGTTGAGTTGCACGGAGAAAAACATCCAAGAAAATAACTTGTATTAGCTTTTACCAGTTGGTGGCGCTACTACTACGATGAAAAATAAGTTGGTAGATGTCTTCAGGGCTTAAGTATCCTCAAATGTGTGCAACTTCGAGAAGATAGGATCACCTGAGTCATGTTGCTGGAGCTTTTGTTGCCACAGAGTACAATCGGACTTTTCAGCACCTTAATAGCCACGCCTTTTGCCAAAACGTCACAAAATTCGGCAGAGAGTAAGATCATTGTCTTGAGTCTTTTCTGACTAATTTTCAGTCGGATTCGTCAAAAGGGCACCGTGCAGTATGCGAAAATTTAAATAAAAACAAATTTTTGATTCCACTTGGCGGCACTGTGTGTATAACAAAATAATAACATTAAGATGTCTTCAGGTCGGGACGTTTTATTTACAGGTGAAGGTTTGGATTTTTAGGAGCATGTGCAGGGGAGTTATTAAGCATTCATTTATTTGTATTAGGTTCATTTTGTCTTCTTATTATTGATATTTGACTGATTCATTAAAAGCAGACAATTATGTTTTAGGTTAATTTTTTACCTGACATGTTTCGGCGAGTCTTTCGCCTTCTTCAGAGTGTCGCATGATGGTGTCTTGAGACCCGTCTTTATCAGCTGATGTTCCATGAGGGTGTGACTTACCTGTCAAAAAAATGAAAAATCAGAGCAGTAAAAGAACAAGCACAACATGAACATTACGAATCAGCAATCACTGACCACTGCAAAAGGGAAAACCACATCATGGACCGGGAGGAGGGCAGGGTCATCCGCACCGAAGAGAACAAACAACAGCGCTGGATCAGAGAGGCCATTGAGATCTGCAAGCGAGGCATAAAAACCATGAACAGAGACAAGGGAGCCTTCATCCTCTCTACCACCTGGAGCAGCATTTTGGCGGAGTGAACGGACAGCGGGGGGCGTGACTTGCCTTCATTCTTGTGACAGGCAAGTCACGCCCTCATGGAACATCAGCTGATAAAGACGGGCCACAAGACACCATCATGTGACACTCTGAAGAAGGCGAAAGACTTTCGTATTGTGACATCCTCAAGGCCTAAACACTCATCCGAGCAAATGTAAGGTAGATTTTGTTAACCTGCCCGGAGAAAAAAATCAATGAAAATGATTTGTATTTGTTTTAACCAGTTGGTGGCGCTACCACTGCGATCAAAAATAAGTTGGCAGCCGTCTTCAGGGCCTGAATATCCTCAAATGTGAAAAATTTCGAGAAGATGGATCATCTGAATCATTTTGCAGGAACTTTTGTTGCCACGGAGAATAATCAGACTCTGCGGCACCGTAATAGCCACGCCCTTCGAAGGAAAGTCACAAAAATAGGGATAGAGTAAGATCAATGTCTTGAGTCTTTTCTAGCCAATTTTCAATCAGATTCGTTAAAAGGGCACCGTGCAGTACGTCAAAATGTAAAAAATGATATTGATTGGCGCAAGGTGTATAACTGAATATAAACATATAGATGTCTTCAGGTACAGACTCTTTATGTACATGTGAAGTTTTGGATTTTTAGCAGCATGTGCAGGAGAGTTATTAAGCATTTTGTCCATTGCGGCGAAGGAAATCTTAAGTGAAAACTTTGATGCCCCGCCCCCGTCATATAGTATTTCGGAAACAAAAAATTTTAGCCCCAGTGTTTGTGCCAGGTCTTCAGATGCTACAGACAGAATTTTAAGGCAATCAGATGAAGCCTTTAGGATCAGGGTGCAAAAGAATGACCCCTGTAAACATGCAAAAAAGGGCAAAAGTCGGACTTTCAAAAATTCATAACTCACTTCCTGTTCATATTAGACGTTAAAATATCAAATTTTTCGCCATGCCCGATGAGACTGCCAAGTTTGGTGAGTTTTTGTGCATGTTTCAGGGGTCAAAAATGCGATCGAACAATCGGAAAAATAATAATAATAATAATTTCAACAAAAACAATAGGGACTTCGCAGCGGTCGCTGCTCAGGCCCTAATAATAATAATAATAATAATAATAAAAGTAATAATATTTTCTACAAAAACAATAGGGACCTCGCCACGGTCGCTGCTCGGGCCCCAATAATAATTTCTACACAAAGTCCATTGTGGTGACCCGCCCCCTTTTAAGTAAATTCAAAATGGCCGACTTCCTGTAAAACCTAGCTCATTGCTCCAAGAGACTTTTTTGTAGGTCTTGGTCTTATACATACAGTGAACCCTCGCTACTTCGCGGTTCACCTTTCGCGGGTTCAGTGCTTCGCGGGTCTAAAAAATATTCGGGGGCATTGTAGTTTCGCCGAGCGGCACGACGGGGCGCTGGAGCGGTTAGACGGCCGGCGTGCGCCGAAGAAGAGCGTGGGCGAAGAGGAGAGTGGACGAAGAAGAGCACGTTCCCCCGGACACGATCGGTGGCGACGTTTCGCGCGGTTCGGACCGTACCAGAGCTCCGGCCAGCGTGCGTGGCAGTTAAGCCGTAGAGGAGCACCTTCCCCGGGCACGGGCAGTGCCAAGCGGCCCCTAAGTTTAACCGAATGGAAGCTCCGGAGGAGGAGGGCATGCTCGCGTCACAGTAAGCCGAAGAGGAGCACCTTCCCCGGGCACGGGCGGTTCCAAGCGGCCCCTAAGTTTAACCGAATGGAAGCTCCGGAGGAGGAGGGCATGCTCGCGTCACAGTAAGCCGAAGAGGAGCACCTTCCCCGGGCACGGGCGGTGCCAAGCGGCCCCTAAGTTTAACCGAATGGAAGCTCCGGGGGAGGAGGACGGGCGTGTGTCACAGTTAAGCCAAATTGGAGCACCTCTTCTGCCCGGGCACGAGCGGAGCGCGAGGCTGTCAGTTATGAATGAATAAATGAATAAATAAATAAAGAATGCCACCTTTCATTTCACAGGGCACACCGGACGGCGTACCAGCAGGTAAAAGTCGGAGTAATTAAATAAATACAAAAAGAATGGCTGGGGAATAAAAAAATAATACGTTTTAATAATAATTTGTTTTTTTTGTTATAACATGAATTTCACTCTCTCTCTCCCCGTATATATATATATATATATATATATATATATATATATATTTATATATTTATTATATATATTGTATTTTTTTTTTAAGCATTTTTGAAGGTGCGCCGCTACTTCGCGGATTTTCAGTTTTCGCGGGTGGTCTCGGTCCCCATTAACCGCGATAACCGAGGGTTCACTGTACTCCATAAAATTTACAAAAAGCGAGGTGAAACACTCAACCAGAGCTGCTTTTTTTTAACATTTCTCGAGGGCCATGGCGAGCCATTTCAAAAAAGCTGCACAACTAACGTATAAAATATTGATAAATTTGCTCGGCCTGATGTGTGTGTAAAGTTTTACGAGTTGTCGTTCATATTTAGAACCTCATAATCAGCTTTGTTTTATTGCTGAACAGTGCAATGCCACTCCCACAACTTTTCACGAAAAATCACGAATTTCGTATTGTGACATCCTCATGGCCGAAACAGTCATCCGAGCATATATGAGGGCGACCTTGTTGAGTTGCACGGAGAAAAACATCCAAGAAAATAACTTGTATTAGCTTTTACCAGTTGGTGGCGCTACTACTACGATGTAAAATAAGTTGGTAGATGTCTTCAGGGCTGAAGTATCCTCAAATGTGTACAACTTCGAGAAGATAGGATCATCTGAGTCATGTTGCCGGAGCTTTTGTTGCCACAGAGTACAATCGGACTTTTCAGCACCTTAATAGCCACGCCTTTTGCCAAAACGTCACAAAATTCGGCAGAGAGTAAGATCATTGTCTTAAGTCTTTTCTGACTAATTTTCAGTCGGATTCGTCAAAAGGGCACCATGCAGTACGTGAAAATTAAAATAAAAACAAATTTTTGATTCCACTTGGCGGCACTGTGTGTATAACAAAATAATAACATTAAGATGTCTTCAGGTCGGGACGTTTTATTTACAGGTGAAGGTTTGGATTTTTAGGAGCATGTGCAGGGGAGTTATTAAGCATTCATTTATTTGTATTAGGTTCATTTTGTCTTCTTATTATTGATATTTGACTGATTCATTAAAAGCAGACAATTATGTTTTAGGTTAATTTTTTACCTGACATGTTTCGGCGAGTCTTTCGCCTTCTTCAGAGTGTCGCATGATGGTGTCTTGAGCTGATGTTCCATGAGGGTGTGACTTACCTGTCAAAAAAATGAAAAAATCAGAGCAGTAAAAGAACAAGCACAACATGAACATTACAAATCAGCAATCACTGACCACTGCAAAAGGGAAAACCACATCATGGACCGGGAGAAGGGCAGGGTCATCCGCACAGAAGAGAACAAACAACAGCGCTGGATCAGAGAGGCCATTGAGATCTGCAAGCGAGGCATAAAAACCATGAACAGAGACAAGGGAGCCTTCATCCTCTCTACCACCTGGACCAGCATCTTGGCGGAGTGAACGGACAGCGGGGGGCGTGACTTGCCTTCATTCTTGTGACAGGTAAGTCACGCCCTCATGGAACATCAGCTGATAAAGACGGGTCACAAGACACCATCATGTGACACTCTGAAGAAGGCGAAAGACTTTCGTATTGTGACATGCTCAAGGCCTAAACACTCATCCGAGCAAATATAAGGTAGATTTTGTTAACCTGCCCGGAGAAAAACATCAACGAAAATAATTTGTATTTGTTTTAACCAGTTGGTGGCGCTACCACTGCGATCAAAAATAAGTTGGCAGCCGTCTTCAGGGCCTGAATATCCTCAAATGTGAAAGATTTCCAGAAGATGGATCATCTGAATCATTTTGCAGGAACTTTTGTTGCCACGGAGAATAATCAGACTCTGCGGCACCGTAATAGCCACGCCCTTTGAAGGAAAGTCATAAAAATAGGGATAGAGTAAGATCAATGTCTTGAGTCTTTTCTAGCCAATTTTCAGTCGGATTCGTTAAAAGGGCACCGTGCAGTACGTCAAAATGTAAACATTTATATTGATTGGCGCAAGGTGTATAACTGAATATAAACATATAGATGTCTTCAGGTACAGACTCTTTATGTACATGTGAAGTTTTGGATTTTTAGCAGCATGTGCAGGAGAGTTATTAAGCATTTTGTCCATTGCGGCGAAGGAAATCTTAAGTGAAAACTTTGATGCCCCGCCCCCGTCATATAGTATTTCGGAAACAAAAAATTTTAGCCCCAGTGTTTGTGCCAGGTCTTCAGATGCTACAGACAGAATTTTAAGGCAATCAGATGAAGCCTTTAGGATCAGGGTGCAAAAGAATGACCCCTGTAAACATGCAAAAAAGGGCAAAAGTCGGACTTTCAAAAATTCATAACTCACTTCCTGTTCATATTAGACGTTAAAATATCAAATTTTTCGCCATGCCCGATGAGACTGCCAAGTTTGGTGAGTTTTTGTGCATGTTTCGGGGGTCAAAAATGCGATCGAACAATCGGAAAAATAATAATAATAATTTCTACAAAAACAATAGGGACTTCGCAGCGGTCGCTGCTCAGGCCCTAATAATAATAATAATAATAATAATAAAAGTAATAATATTTTCTCCAAAAACAATAGGGACCTCGCCGCGGTCGCTGCTCGGGCCCCAATAATAATTTCTACACAAAGTCCATTGTGGTGACCCGCCCCCTTTTAAGTAAATTCAAAATGGCCGACTTCCTGTAAAACCTAGCTCATTGCTCCAAGAGACTTTTTTGTAGGTCTTGGTCTTATACATACAGTGAACCCTCGCTACTTCGCGGTTCACCTTTCGCAGGTTCAGTGCTTCGCGGGTCTAAAAAATATTCGGGGGCATTGTAGTTTCGCCGAGCGGCACGACGGGGCGCTGGAGCGGTTAGACGGCCGGCGTGCGCCGAAGAAGAGCGTGGGCGAAGAGGAGAGTGGACGAAGAAGAGCACGTTCCCCCGGACACGATCGGTGGCGACGTTTCGCGCGGTTCGGACCGTACCAGAGCTCCGGCCAGCGTGCGTGGCAGTTAAGCCGTAGAGGAGCACCTTCCCCGGGCACGGGCGGTGCCAAGCGGCCCCTAAGTTTAACCGAATGGAAGCTCCGGAGGAGGAGGGCATGCTCGCGTCACAGTAAGCCGAAGAGGAGCACCTTCCCCGGGCACGGGCGGTTCCAAGCGGCCCCTAAGTTTAACCGAATGGAAGCTCCGGAGGAGGAGGGCATGCTCGCGTCACAGTAAGCCGAAGAGGAGCACCTACCCCGGGCACGGGCGGTGCCAAGCGGCCCCTAAGTTTAACCGAATGGAAGCTCCGGACGGAGGAGGACGGGCGTGTGTCACAGTTAAGCCAAATTGGAGCACCTCTTCTGCCCGGGCACGAGCGGAGCGCGAGGCTGTCAGTTATGAATGAATAAATGAATAAATAAATAAAGAATGCCACCTTTCATTTCACAGGGCACACCGGACGGCGTACCAGCAGGTAAAAGTCGGAGTAATTAAATAAATACAAAAAGAATGGCTGGGGAATAAAAAAATAATACGTTTTAATAATAATTTGGTTTTTTTGTTATAACATGAATTTCACTCTCTCTCTCCCCGTATATATATATATATATATATATATATATATATATATATATATATATATATATATATATATATATATATATATATATATATATATATATATATATATATATATATATATTTATATATTTATGATATATATTGTATATTTTTTTTAAGCATTTTTGAAGGTGCGCCGCTACTTCGCGGATTTTCAGTTTTCGCGGGTGGTCTCGGTCCCCATTAACCGCGATAACCGAGGGTTCACTGTACTCCATAAAATTTACAAAAAGCGAGGTGAAACACTCAACCAGAGCTGCTTTTTTTTAACATTTCTCGAGGGCCATGGCGAGCCATTTCAAAAAAGCTGCACAACTAACGTATAAAATATTGATAAATTTGCTCGGCCTGATGTGTGTGTAAAGTTTTACGAGTTGTCGTTCATATTTAGAACCTCATAATCAGCTTTATTTTATTGCCGAACAGTGCAATGCCACTCCCACAACTTTTCACGAAAAATCACGAATTTCGTATTGTGACATCCTCATGGCCGAAACAGTCATCCGAGCATATATGAGGGCGACCTTGTTGAGTTGCACGGAGAAAAACATCCAAGAAAATAACTTGTATTAGCTTTTACCAGTTGGTGGCGCTACTACTACGATGTAAAATAAGTTGGTAGATGTCTTCAGGGCTGAAGTATCCTCAAATGTGTACAACTTCGAGAAGATAGGATCATCTGAGTCATGTTGCCGGAGCTTTTGTTGCCACAGAGTACAATCGGACTTTTCAGCACCTTAATAGCCACGCCTTTTGCCAAAACGTCACAAAATTCGGCAGAGAGTAAGATCATTGTCTTGAGTCTTTTCTGACTAATTTTCAGTCGGATTCGTCAAAAGGGCACCGTGCAGTATGCGAAAATTTAAATAAAAACAAATTTTTGATTCCACTTGGCGGCACTGTGTGTATAACAAAATAATAACATTAAGATGTCTTCAGGTCGGGACGTTTTATTTACAGGTGAAGGTTTGGATTTTTAGGAGCATGTGCAGGGGAGTTATTAAGCATTCATTTATTTGTATTAGGTTCATTTTGTCTTCTTATTATTGATATTTGACTGATTCATTAAAAGCAGACAATTATGTTTTAGGTTAATTTTTTACCTGACATGTTTCGGCGAGTCTTTCGCCTTCTTCAGAGTGTCGCATGATGGTGTCTTGAGACCCGTCTTTATCAGCTGATGTTCCATGAGGGTGTGACTTACCTGTCAAAAAAATGAAAAATCAGAGCAGTAAAAGAACAAGCACAACATGAACATTACAAATCAGCAATCACTGACCACTGCAAAAGGGAAAACCACATCATGGACCGGGAGGAGGGCAGGGTCATCCGCACCGAAGAGAACAAACAACAGCGCTGGATCAGAGAGGCCATTGAGATCTGCAAGCGAGGCATAAAAACCATGAACAGAGACAAGGGAGCCTTCATCCTCTCTACCACCTGGAGCAGCATTTTGGCGGAGTGAACGGACAGCGGGGGGCGTGACTTGCCTTCATTCTTGTGACAGGCAAGTCACGCCCTCATGGAACATCAGCTGATAAAGACGGGCCACAAGACACCATCATGTGACACTCTGAAGAAGGCGAAAGACTTTCGTATTGTGACATCCTCAAGGCCTAAACACTCATCCGAGCAAATGTAAGGTAGATTTTGTTAACCTGCCCGGAGAAAAAAATCAATGAAAATGATTTGTATTTGTTTTAACCAGTTGGTGGCGCTACCACTGCGATCAAAAATAAGTTGGCAGCCGTCTTCAGGGCCTGAATATCCTCAAATGTGAAAAATTTCGAGAAGATGGATCATCTGAATCATTTTGCAGGAACTTTTGTTGCCACGGAGAATAATCAGACTCTGCGGCACCGTAATAGCCACGCCCTTCGAAGGAAAGTCACAAAAATAGGGATAGAGTAAGATCAATGTCTTGAGTCTTTTCTAGCCAATTTTCAATCAGATTCGTTAAAAGGGCACCGTGCAGTACGTCAAAATGTAAAAAATGATATTGATTGGCGCAAGGTGTATAACTGAATATAAACATATAGATGTCTTCAGGTACAGACTCTTTATGTACATGTGAAGTTTTGGATTTTTAGCAGCATGTGCAGGAGAGTTATTAAGCATTTTGTCCATTGCGGCGAAGGAAATCTTAAGTGAAAACTTTGATGCCCCGCCCCCGTCATATAGTATTTCGGAAACAAAAAATTTTAGCCCCAGTGTTTGTGCCAGGTCTTCAGATGCTACAGACAGAATTTTAAGGCAATCAGATGAAGCCTTTAGGATCAGGGTGCAAAAGAATGACCCCTGTAAACATGCAAAAAAGGGCAAAAGTCGGACTTTCAAAAATTCATAACTCACTTCCTGTTCATATTAGACGTTAAAATATCAAATTTTTCGCCATGCCCGATGAGACTGCCAAGTTTGGTGAGTTTTTGTGCATGTTTCAGGGGTCAAAAATGCGATCGAACAATCGGAAAAATAATAATAATAATAATTTCAACAAAAACAATAGGGACTTCGCAGCGGTCGCTGCTCAGGCCCTAATAATAATAATAATAATAATAATAAAAGTAATAATATTTTCTACAAAAACAATAGGGACCTCGCCACGGTCGCTGCTCGGGCCCCAATAATAATTTCTACACAAAGTCCATTGTGGTGACCCGCCCCCTTTTAAGTAAATTCAAAATGGCCGACTTCCTGTAAAACCTAGCTCATTGCTCCAAGAGACTTTTTTGTAGGTCTTGGTCTTATACATACAGTGAACCCTCGCTACTTCGCGGTTCACCTTTCGCGGGTTCAGTGCTTCGCGGGTCTAAAAAATATTCGGGGGCATTGTAGTTTCGCCGAGCGGCACGACGGGGCGCTGGAGTGGTTAGACGGCCGGCGTGCGCCGAAGAAGAGCGTGGGCGAAGAGGAGAGTGGACGAAGAAGAGCACGTTCCCCCGGACACGATCGGTGGCGACGTTTCGCGCGGTTCGGACCGTACCAGAGCTCCGGCCAGCGTGCGTGGCAGTTAAGCCGTAGAGGAGCACCTTCCCCGGGCACGGGCAGTGCCAAGCGGCCCCTAAGTTTAACCGAATGGAAGCTCCGGAGGAGGAGGGCATGCTCGCGTCACAGTAAGCCGAAGAGGAGCACCTTCCCCGGGCACGGGCGGTTCCAAGCGGCCCCTAAGTTTAACCGAATGGAAGCTCCGGAGGAGGAGGGCATGCTCGCGTCACAGTAAGCCGAAGAGGAGCACCTTCCCCGGGCACGGGCGGTGCCAAGCGGCCCCTAAGTTTAACCGAATGGAAGCTCCGGGGGAGGAGGACGGGCGTGTGTCACAGTTAAGCCAAATTGGAGCACCTCTTCTGCCCGGGCACGAGCGGAGCGCGAGGCTGTCAGTTATGAATGAATAAATGAATAAATAAATAAAGAATGCCACCTTTCATTTCACAGGGCACACCGGACGGCGTACCAGCAGGTAAAAGTCGGAGTAATTAAATAAATACAAAAAGAATGGCTGGGGAATAAAAAAATAATACGTTTTAATAATAATTTGTTTTTTTTGTTATAACATGAATTTCACTCTCTCTCTCCCCGTATATATATATATATATATATATATATATATATATATATTTATATATTTATTATATATATTGTATTTTTTTTTTAAGCATTTTTGAAGGTGCGCCGCTACTTCGCGGATTTTCAGTTTTCGCGGGTGGTCTCGGTCCCCATTAACCGCGATAACCGAGGGTTCACTGTACTCCATAAAATTTACAAAAAGCGAGGTGAAACACTCAACCAGAGCTGCTTTTTTTTAACATTTCTCGAGGGCCATGGCGAGCCATTTCAAAAAAGCTGCACAACTAACGTATAAAATATTGATAAATTTGCTCGGCCTGATGTGTGTGTAAAGTTTTACGAGTTGTCGTTCATATTTAGAACCTCATAATCAGCTTTGTTTTATTGCTGAACAGTGCAATGCCACTCCCACAACTTTTCACGAAAAATCACGAATTTCGTATTGTGACATCCTCATGGCCGAAACAGTCATCCGAGCATATATGAGGGCGACCTTGTTGAGTTGCACGGAGAAAAACATCCAAGAAAATAACTTGTATTAGCTTTTACCAGTTGGTGGCGCTACTACTACGATGTAAAATAAGTTGGTAGATGTCTTCAGGGCTGAAGTATCCTCAAATGTGTACAACTTCGAGAAGATAGGATCATCTGAGTCATGTTGCCGGAGCTTTTGTTGCCACAGAGTACAATCGGACTTTTCAGCACCTTAATAGCCACGCCTTTTGCCAAAACGTCACAAAATTCGGCAGAGAGTAAGATCATTGTCTTAAGTCTTTTCTGACTAATTTTCAGTCGGATTCGTCAAAAGGGCACCATGCAGTACGTGAAAATTAAAATAAAAACAAATTTTTGATTCCACTTGGCGGCACTGTGTGTATAACAAAATAATAACATTAAGATGTCTTCAGGTCGGGACGTTTTATTTACAGGTGAAGGTTTGGATTTTTAGGAGCATGTGCAGGGGAGTTATTAAGCATTCATTTATTTGTATTAGGTTCATTTTGTCTTCTTATTATTGATATTTGACTGATTCATTAAAAGCAGACAATTATGTTTTAGGTTAATTTTTTACCTGACATGTTTCGGCGAGTCTTTCGCCTTCTTCAGAGTGTCGCATGATGGTGTCTTGAGCTGATGTTCCATGAGGGTGTGACTTACCTGTCAAAAAAATGAAAAAATCAGAGCAGTAAAAGAACAAGCACAACATGAACATTACAAATCAGCAATCACTGACCACTGCAAAAGGGAAAACCACATCATGGACCGGGAGAAGGGCAGGGTCATCCGCACAGAAGAGAACAAACAACAGCGCTGGATCAGAGAGGCCATTGAGATCTGCAAGCGAGGCATAAAAACCATGAACAGAGACAAGGGAGCCTTCATCCTCTCTACCACCTGGACCAGCATCTTGGCGGAGTGAACGGACAGCGGGGGGCGTGACTTGCCTTCATTCTTGTGACAGGTAAGTCACGCCCTCATGGAACATCAGCTGATAAAGACGGGTCACAAGACACCATCATGTGACACTCTGAAGAAGGCGAAAGACTTTCGTATTGTGACATGCTCAAGGCCTAAACACTCATCCGAGCAAATATAAGGTAGATTTTGTTAACCTGCCCGGAGAAAAACATCAACGAAAATAATTTGTATTTGTTTTAACCAGTTGGTGGCGCTACCACTGCGATCAAAAATAAGTTGGCAGCCGTCTTCAGGGCCTGAATATCCTCAAATGTGAAAGATTTCCAGAAGATGGATCATCTGAATCATTTTGCAGGAACTTTTGTTGCCACGGAGAATAATCAGACTCTGCGGCACCGTAATAGCCACGCCCTTTGAAGGAAAGTCATAAAAATAGGGATAGAGTAAGATCAATGTCTTGAGTCTTTTCTAGCCAATTTTCAGTCGGATTCGTTAAAAGGGCACCGTGCAGTACGTCAAAATGTAAACATTTATATTGATTGGCGCAAGGTGTATAACTGAATATAAACATATAGATGTCTTCAGGTACCGACTCTTTATGTACATGTGAAGTTTTGGATTTTTAGCAGCACGGGCAGGAGAGTTATTAAGCATTTTGTCCATTGCGGCGAAGGAAATCTTAAGTGAAAACTTTGAAGCCCCGCCCCCGTCATATAGTATTTCGGAAACAAAAAATTTTAGCCCCAGTGTTTGTCCCAGGTCTTAAGATGCTCCAGACAGAACTTTAAGGCAATCAGATGAAGCCTTTAGGATCAGGGTGCAAAAGAATGACCCCTGTAAACATGCAAAAAAGGGCAAAAGTCGGACTTTCAAAAATTCATAACTCACTTCCTGTTCATATTAGACGTTAAAAAATATCAAATTTTTCGCCATGCCCGATGAGACTGCCAAGTTTGGTGAGTTTTTGTGCATGTTTCGGGGGTCAAAAATGCGATCGAACAATCGGAAAAATAATAATAATAATAATTTCTACAAAAACAATAGGGACTTCGCAGCGGTCGCTGCTCAGGCCCTAATAATAATAATAATAATAATAATAATAAAAGTAATAATATTTTCTACAAAAACAATAGGGACCTCGCCGCGGTCGCTGCTCGGGCCCCAATAATAATTTCTACACAAAGTCCATTGTGGAGACCCGCCCCCTTTTAAGTAAATTCAAAATGGCCGACTTCCTGTAAAACCTAGCTCATTGCTCCAAGAGACTTTTTTGTAGGTCTTGGTCTTATACATACAGTGAACCCTCGCTACTTCGAGGTTCACCTTTCGCGGGTTCAGTGCTTCGCGGGTCTAAAAAATATTCGGGGGCATTGTAGTTTCGCCGAGCGGCACGACGGGGCGCTGGAGCGGTTAGACGGCCGGCGTGCGCCGAAGAAGAGCGTGGGCGAAGAGGAGAGTGGACGAAGAAGAGCACGTTCCCCCGGACACGATCGGTGGCGACGTTTCGCGCGGTTCGGACCGTACCAGAGCTCCGGCCGGCGTGCGTGGCAGTTAAGCCGTAGAGGAGCACCTTCCCCGGGCACGGGCGGTTCCAAGCGGCCCCTGAGTTTAACCGAATGGAAGCTCCGGAGGAGGAGGGCATGCTCGCGTCACAGTAAGCCGAAGAGGAGCACCTTCCCCGGGCACGGGCGGTTCCAAGCGGCCCCTAAGTTTAACCGAATGGAAGCTCCGGAGGAGGAGGGCATGCTCGCGTCACAGTAAGCCGAAGAGGAGCACCTTCCCCGGGCACGGGCGGTGCCAAGCGGCCCCTAAGTTTAACCGAATGGAAGCTCCGGGGGAGGAGGGCGGGCGTGTGTCACAGTTAAGCCGAATTGGAGCACCTCTTCTGCCGGGCACAAGCGGAGCGCGAGGCTGTCAGTTATGAATGAATAAATGAATAAATAAATAAAGAATGCCACCTTTCATTTCACAGGGCACACCGGACGGCGTACCAGCAGGTAAAAGTCGGAGTAATTAAATAAATACAAAAAGAATGGTTGGGGAATAAAAAAATAATAAGTTTTAATAATAATTTGTTTTTTTTGTTATAACATGAATTTCACTCTCTCTCTCCCCCCGTATATATATATATATATATATATATATATATATATATATATATATATATATATATTTATATATTTATTATATATTTTTTTTAAGCATTTTTGAAGGTGCGCCGCTACTTCGCGGATTTTCAGTTTTCGCGGGTGGTCTCGGTCCCCATTAACCGCGATAACCGAGGGTTCACTGTACTCCATAAAATTTACAAAAAGCGAGGTGAAACACTCAACCAGGGCTGCTTTTTTGAACATTTCTCGAGGGCCATGGCGAGCCATTTCAAAAAAGCTGCACAACTAACGTATAAAATATTGATAAATTTGCTCGGCCTGATGTGTGTGTAAAGTTTCACGAGTTGTCGTTCATATTTAGAACCTCATAATCAGCTTTGTTTTATTGCCGAACAGTGCAATGCCACTCCCACAACTTTTCATGAAAAAGGACGAATTTCGTATTGTGACATCCTCATGGCCGAAACAGTCATCCGAGCATATATGAGGGCGACCTTGTTGAGTTGCACGGAGAAAAACATCCAAGAAAATAACTTGTATTAGCTTTTACCAGTTGGGGGCGCTACTACTACGATGAAAAATAAGTTGGTAGATGTCTTCAGGGCTGAAGTATCCTCAAATGTGTGCAACTTCGAGAAGATAGGATCATCTGAGTCATGTTGCTGGAGCTTTTGTTGCCACAGAGTACAATCGGACTTTTCAGCACCGTAATAGCCACGCCTTTTGCCAAAACGTCACAAAATTCGGCAGAGAGTAAGATCATTGTCTTGAGTCTTTTCTGACTAATTTTCAGTCGGATTCGTCGAAAGGGCACCGTGCAGTACGTGACAATTAAAATAAAAACAAATTTTTGATTCCACTTGGCGGCACTGTGTGTATAACAAAATAATAACATTAAGATGTCTTCAGGTCGGGACGTTTTATTTACAGGTGAAGGTTTGGATTTTTAGGAGCATGTGCAGGGGAGTTATTAAGCATTCATTTATTTGTATTAGGTTCATTTTGTCTTCTTATTATTGATATTTGACTGATTCATTAAAAGCAGACAATTATGTTTTAGGTTAATTTTTTACCTGACATGTTTCGGCGAGTCTTTCGCCTACTTCAGAGTGTCGCATGATGGTGTCTTGAGCTGATGTTCCATGAGGGTGTGACTTACCTGTCAAAAAAATGAAAAAAATCAGAGCAGTAAAAGAACAAGCACAACATGAACATTACAAATCAGCAATCACTGACCACTGCAAAAGGGAAAACCACATCATGGACCGGGAGAAGGGCAGGGTCATCCGCACAGAAGAGAACAAACAACAGCGCTGGATCAGAGAGGCCATTGAGATCTGCAAGCGAGGCATAAAAACCATGAACAGAGACAAGGGAGCCTTCATCCTCTCTACCACCTGGACCAGCATCTTGGCGGAGTGAACGGACAGCGGGGGGCGTGACTTGCCTTCATTCTTGTGACAGGTAAGTCACGCCCTCATGGAACATCAGCTGATAAAGGCGGGTCACAAGACACCATCATGTGACACTCTGAAGAAGGCGAAAGACTTTCGTATTGTGACATGCTCAAGGCCTAAACACTCATCCGAGCAAATATAAGGTAGATTTTGTTAACATGCCCGGAGAAAAACATCAACGAAAATAATTTATATTTGTTTTAACCAGTTGGTGGCGCTACCACTGCGATCAAAAATAAGTTGGCAGCCGTCTTCAGGGCCTGAATATCCTCAAATGTGAAAAATTTCGAGAAGATGGATCATCTGAATCATTTTGCAGGAACTTTTGTTGCCACGGAGAATAATCAGACTCTGCGGCACCGTAATAGCCACGCCCTTCGAAGGAAAGTCACAAAAATAGGGATAGAGTAAGATCAATGTCTTGAGTCTTTTCTAGCCAATTTTCAATCAGATTCGTTAAAAGGGCACCGTGCAGTACGTCAAAATGTAAAAAATGATATTGATTGGCGCAAGGTGTATAACTGAATATAAACATATAGATGTCTTCAGGTACAGACTCTTTATGTACATGTGAAGTTTTGGATTTTTAGCAGCATGTGCAGGAGAGTTATTAAGCATTTTGTCCATTGCGGCGAAGGAAATCTTAAGTGAAAACTTTGATGCCCCGCCCCCGTCATATAGTATTTCGGAAACAAAAATTTTTAGCCCCAGTGTTTGTGCCAGGTCTTCAGATGCTACAGACAGAATTTTAAGGCAATCAGATGAAGCCTTTAGGATCAGGGTGCAAAAGAATGACCCCTGTAAACATGCAAAAAAGGGCAAAAGTCGGACTTTCAAAAATTCATAACTCACTTCCTGTTCATATTAGACGTTAAAATATCAAATTTTTCGCCATGCCCGATGAGACTGCCAGGTTTGGTGAGTTTTTGTGCATGTTTCGGGGGTCAAAAATGCGATCGAACAATCGGAAAAATAATAATAATAATTTCTACAAAAACAATAGGGACTTCGCAGCGGTCGCTGCTCAGGCCCTAATAATAATAATAATAATAATAATAAAAGTAATAATATTTTCTACAAAAACAATAGGGACCTCGCCGCGGTCGCTGCTCGGGCCCCAATAATAATTTCTACACAAAGTCCATTGTGGTGACCCGCCCCCTTTTAAGTAAATTCAAAATGGCCGACTTCCTGTAAAACCTAGCTCATTGCTCCAAGAGACTTTTTTGTAGGTCTTGGTCTTATACATACAGTGAACCCTCGCTACTTCGCGGTTCACCTTTCGCAGGTTCAGTGCTTCGCGGGTCTAAAAAATATTCGGGGGCATTGTAGTTTCGCCGAGCGGCACGACGGGGCGCTGGAGCGGTTAGACGGCCGGCGTGCGCCGAAGAAGAGCGTGGGCGAAGAGGAGAGTGGACGAAGAAGAGCACGTTCCCCCGGACACGATCGGTGGCGACGTTTCGCGCGGTTCGGACCGTACCAGAGCTCCGGCCAGCGTGCGTGGCAGTTAAGCCGTAGAGGAGCACCTTCCCCGGGCACGGGCGGTGCCAAGCGGCCCCTAAGTTTAACCGAATGGAAGCTCCGGAGGAGGAGGGCATGCTCGCGTCACAGTAAGCCGAAGAGGAGCACCTTCCCCGGGCACGGGCGGTTCCAAGCGGCCCCTAAGTTTAACCGAATGGAAGCTCCGGAGGAGGAGGGCATGCTCGCGTCACAGTAAGCCGAAGAGGAGCACCTACCCCGGGCACGGGCGGTGCCAAGCGGCCCCTAAGTTTAACCGAATGGAAGCTCCGGACGGAGGAGGACGGGCGTGTGTCACAGTTAAGCCAAATTGGAGCACCTCTTCTGCCCGGGCACGAGCGGAGCGCGAGGCTGTCAGTTATGAATGAATAAATGAATAAATAAATAAATGTGAAGAACATTATAGGAGCAATCATGTTATCGAATGTAATAAAATAATATCACACACAGTCTAATATCACACACACAGTCTAATATCACACACAGTCTAATATCACACACGCAGTCTAATATCACACAACAGTTTGATTTTACATACAGTCCAATGTTATGCACAGTTTAAATACATAACACATAAATACATAACACATAAAGTTTCATGATATTGTTACTAACTCTAGTTCATTTATTAACTAGAATCTAGGAACTAACCATCACACCACCGCACTTAGGTTAGGACGACCACTTAGGTCGGGGCAACCGAACAAACTCCACTCCTGAACACACATGAGGGGAGGCGGACATGGACCAAGTAAACACCAGCTGGACCGAAGTAAACATGCCCTTGACAATTTAGGTACCTTTGAATTGGTCGTATGTACTTGTATTGATTTCTGTATTGATTGAAATGTGTCGGCACATGTCGACGTGACTTATGATATTCAATAAAAGGCTTGGAGAGAACTGGAGGTTCAGAGATCAGACCTGTTCACTGAGGTTTCATCTCTCCCGGCCGGAAACTTATATTCTGTCTGTCCGTGTCTTGTTTCCTACTTGCCGAGGCGTGAGTCGCTCCCCCACATAGGGGTGATTCTCCCTTGACATTTTACAGTGGTCCTTCGGTCCTTCAAAACGGGTGTTGACCGGGTCATGCGGAGGGGGAGGCGGTGACGACCGGAGGAAAAGACTGTGCACAGCAACCAGGACTTAAAAAACCTCATCTCGTCTTGATTTTGAGGCCGGTCTCGCAGGATCTCCCGACGAGTGCCCCGGTTGACATCCGACTGAACCAGAGGAAAGACACGGACGGCAAGGGGTAAGACAAAAACTTCTTGAAGTATTTTGGGTACCACGGCACCTAGACGGTTTTTGGTGTGAGACTTAGCTACTTCACTATTGTTGTTGTTCACTGCAGATAACGTAACTTCTGCAGGTTTGGAACATTGTTGCAGATAACGTAACTTCTGTAGATTTGGTTTAGTCAAGATAACATTACTGCAGATAACGTAGCTTCTGCAGATTAAAAACCAGTTGTTTTAACGGTGTACCTGGGTAACGGAACTCCCGGGTGGTTCGGGTCCGAACAAGCGAGACAGTGAATTGACCAGGCCTGTGACTGACATACTAACTGCGGATTATATGTGTGTGCGTGGAGAGTATTTGAAGGAGATCTAAAATCGTTCACGTTCCGTGAAATTTAAACACCAAGCTGATGTCCTCCTGAGACGCTAGGTCAAAAGGTAGAAGCTTGACATCAGGGGAAGTGAACGAGCACGTAGCATTTCTCCAGAGAATCTCTCAAAGTATTTTTGTGTGACTACTAACAAAGCAGACAATGGGGAAGAAAGATAAAAAACGGGGAGCCAGACCTGACAGGTCAAAATCACCCGATATGGTAAAAAAGATGGAACTCAAGTTCCCGGGTAGTACGAAGTACTTGGGTAAATGGAAAGGACGCTATCAATTTGATCCAGATTTGGCTGGAGTAAAAGAGACGGGGGAGTTGTTGAGAAACCTGTCTATTCATGATCGGCAAAAGCAACGTACTCGTGATACACCAGGGAAACAATTGAGGCAGGCTAGAGTTTGGCATGAGGAGATGCGTAAGAAAGAAGGGGAGAGCCAAAGTGGTATTAATGTTGCTCGTGCTGAAGATGATGAGACACAGGGAAGGGGACGTAAGCGAGTGATTAAAATAAGGAAGGAACAGCTGTTTACGGGGCCAAGCGTAGAACAGCAGTTAAATGCAACACAAAATATAGAAGAGGGGGAAAAGACACGAATGAAAAAAGTAAAACCACCATTACAAGATGATAATGTTACATTCACACCCACTACGACACAGCTGTACCCGACAATACCGCCGCCGAGATATGACCTTAATTCCACATCACATAATGCGGGGCCACACATGATGACGCGTAGGGGTCAAGGGCCCGAGTTATCATGGAATAAAGAGATGGGGGGAACGCCAATCCTCCTGGAGGGACCCGAGGTAAGTAAACCCACTGAGACCTTCCCGCTCATCCAGGTGGCAAACCCGAGAGCAGGGGAAGACGGCCAACCTCATTATGTATTGGTTCATAGGTCTTGGACAAAAGAACAAATGATTAAGGTCCTCGAACATGTTCCAAAACCCACTGATGATGTAGAAGGGTGCGTTCAGGGAATAATTGACTTGCAACAAAGTTATCATCTAAATGGCCCCGAAATGCAACAGGCACTCATGCAAATTACAGGGTTAAAATGGCACCAGTGCAAAGGGCAGTGGAGCCCATACACAGGGAAAAGTAACGATCTTATCATGTCACCAGGCGAGGTTGTTAATAGTTTAAGCAATCCAGACTCCATTTTTGCAAATATGCGTCGTGTGTTTGTAAAACATCCAAACTATGCTAAGATTAGTCAAACTACACAGTCGATGGAAGAAACAGTACAAGAGTACAGGGCTAGATTGTAACCAGTATTTAAAATAAACAGTGGTATCAGTGAAGATGGTCACCCTAATGGGCCCTTCAACCAGCAATTGAAGCAAGCAATTTTGTTCGGCCTTAAACCACAAATAAAAGCATGGATAGAACAAAACATGGTAACGCTACCCACGGCCTCGATTGATGAATTTATGGACAATGTAGTCCACGCAGAAAAGGTGATGAAAGATAAAATGAAGAGAAAAGCGCATGAGGTCCAGTTGCGAGAGGGTGCGGAAACCTACATTTTACGCACAGATTGGAGGGGACAGGGGCCAAAAGGGCGCAGAGAGTGGAGGGGGCCGCGAGAGAGCCAGAAAAACAAAATGAGATGGGGGGGGGGCAGAGATTGTGATAACGAGGAGAGACGAGAGGAGGCAAGGAGGAAAGGACTTTGTTTTGTTTGTTTTAGATCTGGGCATTTTGCCAGAGAATGTCGGGAGAGAGATGGCAAGCAGGCATGACTAGGAAAAGTCCGGACGGATGAAGGGAGGAAAAGTGTTGTGTTAGATAAACATTGTGGCCGAAATCAGATAGAGGTCCAGCTGTCTGAAGAAGACGTGCATTCAAAACTAAGACCAGAAACTTTGGTATATGTAAACAATAAGCCTATGATGTGCCTCGCAGACACAGGGGCGGAAAGATCCGTAATTAGAGAGACAGCCAGTGTGCCAAAATCTAAGCGTGTGGTAGTAATGACGGGGGCGAGTGGGGAGGAGGCGAAAGTTCCTTTGAGTGAAGTTGTAAGATTGGAATGGGGCCAGAATAGGGAGGTAGCTTCCACTAGCCGAGTCCTAATGATGGCTAGGTGCCCACATAACTTGTTGGGACGGGCAGATATGCTCCAAATGGAACTAGCCATTGTTCCCACAAATAAAGGGGTGTTTAAAGTAATTCACTGTCCCCTAGACTGCGTTCCTGTGATGGTCACAGAAGCTGAGGACGTGCCATATTACTGGTGGAGTTTGGAATTCCCCTCGGCAGATGTGACCCACACCGCAGAGCATATCATTGATTTGTCAAAAAACCACCTTGTGGGAGAGTATGATACAATGCCAGCAGAAGAATTACACATGACCATAAGATATAGTAAGACCCCGGGGCCAGATGAGCCCTACACCGACGCTTTGCTCCGGTGTGGCCCGAGCATAGTCCAAGTAATGTATTTTGTTTTCCGAGGGCCCGCCTCATTCTGTACGGTGGACCCACCAGCATGCATTCTGGACTTAATGCCGGACCCAGGGAGTAAACATATATCCATAACAAAGGCACACCAAGACGAGTGGAGCGACAACGCTGTCTCTGCCACATTGGTGTCCACTATTAGGGATTGGACTCGGAGTGGGGAGAAACTAGAGACCTCCCCATCTACTGGATGGTCGAGGCTCAAACTCACACTCAGGGTCACAATGCACCCGCAGGTGCACATGCATCCACCTCTGGAGATGTGATGTATTTTGCTAACAGATGTGGAAGAGCAAGCCCTGAAGGGGCTGCCCAACTCCCTGTGGAGCAAGGGGCCGGCTGACGTAGGACTCATGAAAGGGGTTACCCCAGTTCGAATACGGGGGAAAACAAACCATAAACCACGCATTAAACAATACCCACTGAAACCTGATGCTGAAAATGGAATTGAGCCAATAATAAATGCATTAAAGGAAGCAGGAATTTTGATACAAGCACCTGAAGCGGAATGCAATACACCTATTTTTCCAGTAAAAAAGGCCCCACCCTCAGAGGGATGGAGGTTAGTGCAAGATCTCCGAGCAGTTAATAGCGCAGTCATACAACGAACCCCAAATGTGCCAAATCCACACACATTGTTGAATTCGCTTCGATCAGATTCACAGTACTTCACGGTAATAGATCTCAGCAATGCATTTTTTAGCATTCCGCTATCAGAGAAAGCACAAGTTTGGTTCGCATTCACATTTAAGAAGGCAAAATTGACATTCACTCGATTACCACAGGGATATGCTGAATCACCCACTATCTTTTCAGAAGCTATCGCTAACTGTCTATCCCAATTTGACCCACCAGAGGGTAGCCAAATCATTGTGTACGTAGACGACATTCTGGTCGCATCCCCGACACAGAGCCAATGTAAGATCGATACAGTTGCACTATTGCAACATTTGGCAGAAACAGGAAACAAAGTTTCTAAAAATAAGCTCCAACTGTGGAGGAGGGAGGTTAAATATTTGGGACACACACTCACACAGGACGGGAGAACAATTAGTCAAGACCGAAAAGCAGCTATCGTAGCGACACCAAAACCAACTACTAAAAAACAATTAATGGCTTTTCTAGGGTTATGCAACTACTGCCGAATTTGGGTAATAGATTACGCGCTCCTGGCAAAGCCATTACAAAACATGATACACACTGATCCAATGGCAATGTCAGCAAAATTGAGTTGGACAAAGTCTACTGACACAGCTTTTGACAAATTGAAATTGGCAATAACTGATACTGCAGCACTAGCATTGCCTGATTATTCCAAGCCATTCATTCAAACAGTAGATGCTAAGCGAGATTACATGACCTCAGTATTATTGCAACACCATGGCATTAGGCTTAAGCCAATAGCATATTACTCGCAATACTTAGACCCTGTTGCCAGGGCGACCCCATACTGTGTTCAAGCTGTAGTGGCAGCCGCCCTAGCAGTACAAGCATCAGCTGAGGTAGTCCTCTATCACCAGCTAACCCTAAAGGTGCCACATGCGGTCTCAGCTTTGTTGCTGGAATCAAAAATGTCATTTCTTTCACCAGCAAGACACCTGTCCTACACAGCACTCCTACTATCACAACCTAACCTCACGATTGAACGATGTACAACATTGAATCCAGCAACTCTGATGCCCACACCGCATGATGGTACCCCACACGATTGCGTAACAGAAACTGACGTTATGTATAAACCTAGACCGGACATCACTGATATACCCCTAGCAGAGGGGGATGTCATATTTGTTGACGGATCCGCGTTTAAAGATCAGTGTGGCAAAAGTCATGCAGGTTATGCAGTAACAACCGCAACCACCATAGTCGCAGCAGGAAAACTAGCCTCAAATATGTCTGCTCAGGCAGCTGAGCTGGTCGCTCTCACGAAAGCATGTTTGATTTATGAGGGCAGGCCCGTCACAGTGTACACAGACAGCCAGTACGCATACAGCTCTGCACACACGTTTTGCCGTCAATGGCAGCTTCGTGGGTTTATCACAACAACAGGAAAAGAGGTCAAACATAAATCGTTGCTTGTTAACCTCCTGGCTGCGATCCAGCTGCCCTCATTGCTAGCTATTTGTAAGTGTGAAGCACATCTTAAGGGAAATGACCCAGTGGTAGTAGGAAACAGGTTTGCTGATCAGGCAGCAAAAGCTGCAGCAGCAGAAAATACCGTTGTTTGTAAAGCTGAGATCAAGGCAGATGAAACTGATGACTTGCAAGACATTCTCAAGGAAAGGCACAAGATAGTGTCTGATGCAGAAAAACGATTGTGGATAAAAAAAGGAGCAACATATGACAACGGACTTTACAGCGGTCCGGATGATAAGCCATGGCTGCCTCGATCTCTATTTTCATGGGCAGCAATTGTGACACACGGACCATGCCATGTGTCAACAGGGGGCATGGTTGATCAAATAAACAAACACTTTAATTCATTTGGGTTCACACAATATGCAAAAAACTTTTGCAGACAATGCTTGATTTGTATTAAAAATAATCCACAAGGAAATGTGAGACCAAAAAGAGGCTCGTTTCCAGAGCCTGAACACCCATTTCATACGATACATATGGACTTCATTCAATTATCCAAGTCACGAGGGTATGAATATTGTTTGGTGATTATTGATGTATTTTCAAAATGGGTTGAAATATTTCCCACAGCCAAGCCTGATGCGTTGACAGTGGCTAAAGCACTATGTAAGCATATAATACCAACATTTGGAATCCCGAGAGTCATCAGAAGTGATAATGGGTCCCATTTTGTAAATGAGGTTATTAAAAGATTGTCAGAACAGTTCAAAATAAATTTAAAGAGGCATTGCATTTATCACCCACAGAGTGCTGGTTTAGTTGAAAGAACGAATGGTACAATAAAAAACAAATTGATCAAAACAATGAAAGAGACAGGAAGACCATGGCCTGACTGTATTGATATTGTAAAAATGAATATGCATATCCTGCCAGCAGAAGGGAAGGGTTTGACCCCTTTCGAACTTTTGTATGGGAGGCCATACAATCTTCCCGACTTGACACTAAAAACAAAAGACGCCCCGGACTCAGTACATGACTTGGCCCACTACATGAGAAAGACACTCGAATATCGCGAATGTCGTCACGCCAATGAACTGCCAGATATGCCATTGTCTCCACAGCATCGTCAACCTCCAGTCGCCGCAGGAGACTGGGTGTTCATCAAGGTCATCAAGAGGAAAACGTGGTCGAGCGAGCGGTGGGAGGGGCCTTATCGAGTGCTGATCGCCACGCCCACTGCCGTGAAGGTGGAAGGAAGACCCAACTGGATTCATCTGTCTTGGGTGAAGCATCGGCTATTCGGCGACCTGGCTGGAAAGGTACCCTCCCCCGACTCTCACAGCTCCCACGAGTAAACAGTGTTTTTCCGAAGGTTAAGTGCTGGTAACCTCTGACCTTCGGGCACTGCAACGATGTGCAGCAACAACAGCAAGCGATTTCTCGTCGGGACCGGCATCTTTGGAATGGCTGTGGTACTGGCATATGGCATCTTCATTGTGAAAATTGGACACGACAAACGAAAAGATCCTGATCCACCCAGGGCGCCTGATCCACCAAGGGCGCCTGATCCACCAACAAATCACGACCCACCAAGGGCACATGATCCCCCAAAGGATCATAACCCACCAAGGGCACCTGAACCCCCAAAAGATCATGACCAGCATTATGAGGAATATCGTGAGACCCATCTGTACGAGAAGAACCTGCACGAGAAGGTCTGGAAGAAGCCGAAGGGCGCCCAGAGCGCCCCTCGAGCACAACCTCGAGTGCAACTCGCTTCCCTGACGGCACGTACGCGGCGCGCTCCTGTAATAAAGGGTCATGGTCTGGTCTATTTTCCTGGTCAACAATGTTCAAATCATAGCAGTCATGTTTATCTGATACAGGTTTGTGTGAAAGTGAATCAGACGCTCTCATTTAAGATACCATATACTGAGTTAAAATACGGTAAAAAAAGTCTTAAAGCTTTAACCGGTGGCTCTCCCGGGAAGTATCACTATTATGCTATGATTGGGCAAATTGATAAATCCTGGGGGAACACCGCAGCTTACTCAGGCAAGGATTGGAAGCCTCGTCCAACAACCCCTCTTGCTAAGCAGTGGGGGTCCATAATAGAATTGACTCGGTTACCAGATGACATAGTGTTAACAGTGAATATGACAAACCAGCAGAACTCATCACAATGTATGTTGATAAGGCTTTATGCATACTTTCCGGGTCCAACAAAGGACCCCTGTGTTGACATGATTGTGTGCAGGGACCCAGTGCTAGTCGACCCCAAAGATGCATACATCTCACTAGGACGAGCAGCGAAAGGGATTCATGTGTTCAACCCTGCTAAGGTAACTAAAAACAAAATTATATATCTGGCCACAGGAACTGATGTTGCTAAAAATACCTGGGTTACGGCAGCGCAGGAGGCCACAAAAGGGGTAAATGAAGATTGTGTAGTCTGTCTCAAGGCCCGTCCATCTCTACTCCCCACACCGGCCATATCTGATAACGTGAATTGTAGTCTGCTCATTAGCTCCACAACTAATGTGACATTCACTACTGATCCCATATGTAATGCCTATGGGAAAGCATATCCACCCCTCAAAACGAACCATCAGCCCCCTTACTTCCAGGTTCCCCAGGAGGGGAACTATGCCTGCATAGCTAGAAATTGTTCCGGTAACACCTGCCCGTCTGTCGGAACAGTGCCAGATTTTATGTGTAACACAACTATTATTGTGCCAACTAATAATCGACTCGTGTACCAACGACGGGATGTTTGGTGGTGGTGTGGGGGGAAGACTCTCCGGGGGCATCTCCCCGAGGAATGGAGTGGGTCATGTGCACACGTAATTCTAATCTTCCCAGCTCACATAGCCATAGTCAAGACACACACTCTAAATAATAGGAGGAGACGAAACATTGCACCTTTGAATATGGGACCCAATCCAACGTATATCGATGCCATAGGGGTGCCGAGGGGGGTGCCAAACGAATACAAATTGGTGGACCAAATTGCGGCAGGGTGGGAATCAATCTTCATTTGGATTACCCCAAATAAAAATGTTGATCGCATTAATTACATCCATTACAATGTGTTGACTCTCACTAATTACACACACGCTCTAGGAATGGCACTGGCCGAACAGCTCGACGCAACCTCTCTAACAGCATTTCAAAACCGGATGGCATTAGATATGCTGTTGGCTGAGGCCGGTGGAGTCTGTTCTATTTTCCAGGACCAGTGTTGTATGTTCATCCCTAACAATACGGCCCCCGATGGATCGATCACAAAAACTCTCCAGGGACTCCAAATGTTATCTGAAACTATGCATATTCATTCTGGTATTGATCACCCCGTGATAGGTTGGTTTAGTAACATGTTCGGACAATGGAAAGATGTTCTCATACCTGTGTTTGTTTCCATATGTGTCGGGGTCGCATTATTATCTGTGGTAGGGTGCTGTTGTATCCCCTGTTTAAGACATGTGATATTGAAAATCTTTGACCGCATGTTTGAAAGTGCAAAGGTAAGCCTACAGGAGGAAGTAGAAACGTTGCTGGCGGATTATGAAGATGCCAGCTACGAATTTGAAGTAGTGTAAGAAGGATATGATAACTACACTGAAAGTCATGCATGAGATGGTGTAAGTTTGATGTGTTATTACATTACGATAAAAAGGAGGGAAATGTGAAGAACATTATAGGAGCAATCATGTTATCGAATGTAATAAAATAATATCACACACAGTCTAATATCACACACACAGTCTAATATCACACACAGTCTAATATCACACACGCAGTCTAATATCACACAACAGTTTGATTTTACATACAGTCCAATGTTATGCACAGTTTAAATACATAACACATAAATACATAACACATAAAGTTTCATGATATTGTTACTAACTCTAGTTCATTTATTAACTAGAATCTAGGAACTAACCATCACACCACCGCACTTAGGTTAGGACGACCACTTAGGTCGGGGCAACCGAACAAACTCCACTCCTGAACACACATGAGGGGAGGCGGACATGGACCAAGTAAACACCAGCTGGACCGAAGTAAACATGCCCTTGACAATTTAGGTACCTTTGAATTGGTCGTATGTACTTGTATTGATTTCTGTATTGATTGAAATGTGTCGGCACATGTCGACGTGACTTATGATATTCAATAAAAGGCTTGGAGAGAACTGGAGGTTCAGAGATCAGACCTGTTCACTGAGGTTTCATCTCTCCCGGCCGGAAACTTATATTCTGTCTGTCCGTGTCTTGTTTCCTACTTGCCGAGGCGTGAGTCGCTCCCCCACATAGGGGTGATTCTCCCTTGACAATAAAGAATGCCACCTTTCATTTCACAGGGCACACCGGACGGCGTACCAGCAGGTAAAAGTCGGAGTAATTAAATAAATACAAAAAGAATGGCTGGGGAATAAAAAAATAATACGTTTTAATAATAATTTGGTTTTTTTGTTATAACATGAATTTCACTCTCTCTCTCCCCGTATATATATATATATATATATATATATATATATATATATATATATATATATATATATATATATATATATATATATATATATATATATATATATATTTATTATATATATTGTATATTTTTTTTAAGCATTTTTGAAGGTGCGCCGCTACTTCGCGGATTTTCAGTTTTCGCGGATGGTCTCGGTCCCCATTAACGGCGATAACCGAGGGTTCACTGTACTCCATAAAATTTACAAAAAGCGAGGTGAAACACTCAACCAGAGCTGCTTTTTTTTAACATTTCTCGAGGGCCATGGCGAGCCATTTCAAAAAAGCTGCACAACTAACGTATAAAATATTGATAAATTTGCTCGGCCTGATGTGTGTGTAAAGTTTTACGAGTTGACGTTCATATTTAGAACCTCATAATCAGCTTTGTTTTATTGCCGAACAGTGCAATGCCACTCCCACAACTTTTCACGAAAAATCACGAATTTCGTATTGTGACATCCTCATGGCCGAAACAGTCATCCGAGCATATATGAGGGCGACCTTGTTGAGTTGCACGGAGAAAAACATCCAAGAAAATAACTTGTATTAGCTTTTACCAGTTGGTGGCGCTACTACTACGATGTAAAATAAGTTGGTAGATGTCTTCAGGGCTGAAGTATCCTCAAATGTGTACAACTTCGAGAAGATAGGATCATCTGAGTCATGTTGCCGGAGCTTTTGTTGCCACAGAGTACAATCGGACTTTTCAGCACCTTAATAGCCACGCCTTTTGCCAAAACGTCACAAAATTCGGCAGAGAGTAAGATCATTGTCTTGAGTCTTTTCTGACTAATTTTCAGTCGGATTCGTCAAAAGGGCACCGTGCAGTACGTGAAAATTAAAATAAAAACAAATTTTTGATTCCACTTGGCGGCACTGTGTGTATAACAAAATAATAACATTAAGATGTCTTCAGGTTGGGACGTTTTATTTACAGGTGAAGGTTTGGATTTTTAGGAGCATGTGCAGGGGAGTTATTAAGCATTCATTTATTTGTATTAGGTTCATTTTGTCTTCTTATTATTGATATTTGACTGATTCATTAAAAGCAGACAATTATGTTTTAGGTTAATTTTTTACCTGACATGTTTCGGCGAGTCTTTCGCCTTCTTCAGAGTGTCGCATGATGGTGTCTTGAGACCCGTCTTTATCAGCTGATGTTCCATGAGGGTGTGACTTACCTGTCAAAAAAATGAAAAATCAGAGCAGTCAAAGAACAAGCACAACATGAACATTACAAATCAGCAATCACTGACCACTGCAAAAGGGAAAACCACATCATGGACCGGGAGAAGGGCAGGGTCATCCGCACCGAAGAGAACAAACAACAGCGCTGGATCAGAGAGGCCATTGAGATCTGCAAGCGAGGCATAAAAACCATGAACAGAGACAAGGGAGCCTTCATCCTCTCTACCACCTGGAGCAGCATTTTGGCGGAGTGAACGGACAGCGGGGGGCGTGACTTGCCTTCATTCTTGTGACAGGTAAGTCACGCCCTCATGGAACATCAGCTGATAAAGACGGGCCACAAGACACCATCATGTGACACTCTGAAGAAGGCGAAAGACTTTCGTATTGTGACATCCTCAAGGCCTAAACACTCATCCGAGCAAATGTAAGGTAGATTTTGTTAACCTGCCCGGAGAAAAAAATCAACGAAAATAATTTGTATTTGTTTTAACCAGTTGGTGGCGCTACCACTGCGATCAAAAATAAGTTGGCAGCCGTCTTCAGGGCCTGAATATCCTCAAATGTGAAAAATTTCGAGAAGATGGATCATCTGAATCATTTTGCAGGAACTTTTGTTGCCACGGAGAATAATCAGACTCTGCGGCACCGTAATAGCCACGCCCTTCGAAGGAAAGTCACAAAAATAGGGATAGAGTAAGATCAATGTCTTGAGTCTTTTCTAGCCAATTTTCAATCAGATTCGTTAAAAGGGCACCGTGCAGTACGTCAAAATGTAAAAAATGATATTGATTGGCGCAAGGTGTATAAATGAATATAAATATATAGATGTCTTCAGGTACAGACTCTTTATGTACATGTGAAGTTTTGGATTTTTAGCAGCATGTGCAGGAGAGTTATTAAGCATTTTGTCCATTGCGGCGAAGGAAATCTTAAGTGAAAACTTTGATGCCCCGCCCCCGTCATATAGTATTTCGGAAACAAAAAATTTTAGCCCCAGTGTTTGTGCCAGGTCTTCAGATGCTACAGACAGAATTTTAAGGCAATCAGATGAAGCCTTTAGGATCAGGGTGCAAAAGAATGACCCCTGTAAACATGCAAAAAAGGGCAAAAGTCGGACTTTCAAAAATTCATAACTCACTTCCTGTTCATATTAGACGTTAAAATATCAAATTTTTCGCCATGCCCGATGAGACTGCCAAGTTTGGTGAGTTTTTGTGCATGTTTCGGGGGTCAAAAATGCGATCGAACAATCGGAAAAATAATAATAATAATAATTTCTACAAAAACAATAGGGACTTCGCAGCGGTCGCTGCTCAGACCCTAATAATAATAATAATAATAATAATAAAAGTAATAATATCTTCTACAAAAACAATAGGGACCTCGCCGCGGTCGCTGCTCGGGCCCCAATAATAATTTCTACACAAAGTCCATTGTGGTGACCCGCCCCCTTTTCAGTAAATTCAAAATGGCCGACTTCCTGTAAAACCTAGCTCATTGCTCCAAGAGACTTTTTTGTAGGTCTTGGTCTTATACATACAGTGAACCCTCGCTACTTCGCGGTTCACCTTTCGCGGGTTCAGTGCTTCGCGGGTCTAAAAAATATTCGGGGGCATTGTAGTTTCGCCGAGCGGCACGACGGGGCGCTGGAGCGGTTAGACGGCCGGCGTGCGCCGAAGAAGAGCGTGGGCGAAGAGGAGAGTGGACGAAGAAGAGCACGTTCCCCCGGACACGATCGGTGGCGACGTTTCGCGCGGTTCGGACCGTACCAGAGCTCCGGCCAGCGTGCGTGGCAGTTAAGCCGTAGAGGAGCACCTTCCCCGGGCACGGGCAGTGCCAAGCGGCCCCTAAGTTTAACCGAATGGAAGCTCCGGAGGAGGAGGGCATGCTCGCGTCACAGTAAGCCGAAGAGGAGCACCTTCCCCGGGCACGGGCGGTTCCAAGCGGCCCCTAAGTTTAACCGAATGGAAGCTCCGGAGGAGGAGGGCATGCTCGCGTCACAGTAAGCCGAAGAGGAGCACCTTCCCCGGGCACGGGCGGTGCCAAGCGGCCCCTAAGTTTAACCGAATGGAAGCTCCGGGGGAGGAGGACGGGCGTGTGTCACAGTTAAGCCAAATTGGAGCACCTCTTCTGCCCGGGCACGAGCGGAGCGCGAGGCTGTCAGTTATGAATGAATAAATGAATAAATAAATAAAGAATGCCACCTTTCATTTCACAGGGCACACCGGACGGCGTACCAGCAGGTAAAAGTCGGAGTAATTAAATAAATACAAAAAGAATGGCTGGGGAATAAAAAAATAATACGTTTTAATAATAATTTGTTTTTTTTGTTATAACATGAATTTCACTCTCTCTCTCCCCGTATATATATATATATATATATATATATATATATATATATATATATATATATATTTATATATTTATTATATATATTGTATATTTTTTTTAAGCATTTTTGAAGGTGCGCCGCTACTTCGCGGATTTTCAGTTTTCGCGGGTGGTCTCGGTCCCCATTAACCGCGATAACCGAGGGTTCACTGTACTCCATAAAATTTACAAAAAGCGAGGTGAAACACTCAACCAGAGCTGCTTTTTTTTAACATTTCTCGAGGGCCATGGCGAGCCATTTCAAAAAAGCTGCACAACTAACGTATAAAATATTGATAAATTTGCTCGGCCTGATGTGTGTGTAAAGTTTTACGAGTTGTCGTTCATATTTAGAACCTCATAATCAGCTTTGTTTTATTGCTGAACAGTGCAATGCCACTCCCACAACTTTTCACGAAAAATCACGAATTTCGTATTGTGACATCCTCATGGCCGAAACAGTCATCCGAGCATATATGAGGGCGACCTTGTTGAGTTGCACGGAGAAAAACATCCAAGAAAATAACTTGTATTAGCTTTTACCAGTTGGTGGCGCTACTACTACGATGTAAAATAAGTTGGTAGATGTCTTCAGGGCTGAAGTATCCTCAAATGTGTACAACTTCGAGAAGATAGGATCATCTGAGTCATGTTGCCGGAGCTTTTGTTGCCACAGAGTACAATCGGACTTTTCAGCACCTTAATAGCCACGCCTTTTGCCAAAACGTCACAAAATTCGGCAGAGAGTAAGATCATTGTCTTAAGTCTTTTCTGACTAATTTTCAGTCGGATTCGTCAAAAGGGCACCATGCAGTACGTGAAAATTAAAATAAAAACAAATTTTTGATTCCACTTGGCGGCACTGTGTGTATAACAAAATAATAACATTAAGATGTCTTCAGGCCGGGACGTTTTATTTACAGGTGAAGGTTTGGATTTTTAGGAGCATGTGCAGGGGAGTTATTAAGCATTCATTTATTTGTATTAGGTTCATTTTGTCTTCTTATTATTGATATTTGACTGATTCATTAAAAGCAGACAATTATGTTTTAGGTTAATTTTTTACCTGACATGTTTCGGCGAGTCTTTCGCCTTCTTCAGAGTGTCGCATGATGGTGTCTTGAGCTGATGTTCCATGAGGGTGTGACTTACCTGTCAAAAAAATGAAAAAATCAGAGCAGTAAAAGAACAAGCACAACATGAACATTACAAATCAGCAATCACTGACCACTGCAAAAGGGAAAACCACATCATGGACCGGGAGAAGGGCAGGGTCATCCGCACAGAAGAGAACAAACAACAGCGCTGGATCAGAGAGGCCATTGAGATCTGCAAGCGAGGCATAAAAACCATGAACAGAGACAAGGGAGCCTTCATCCTCTCTACCACCTGGACCAGCATCTTGGCGGAGTGAACGGACAGCGGGGGGCGTGACTTGCCTTCATTCTTGTGACAGGTAAGTCACGCCCTCATGGAACATCAGCTGATAAAGACGGGTCACAAGACACCATCATGTGACACTCTGAAGAAGGCGAAAGACTTTCGTATTGTGACATGCTCAAGGCCTAAACACTCATCCGAGCAAATATAAGGTAGATTTTGTTAACCTGCCCGGAGAAAAACATCAACGAAAATAATTTGTATTTGTTTTAACCAGTTGGTGGCGCTACCACTGCGATCAAAAATAAGTTGGCAGCCGTCTTCAGGGCCTGAATATCCTCAAATGTGAAAGATTTCCAGAAGATGGATCATCTGAATCATTTTGCAGGAACTTTTGTTGCCACGGAGAATAATCAGACTCTGCGGCACCGTAATAGCCACGCCCTTTGAAGGAAAGTCATAAAAATAGGGATAGAGTAAGATCAATGTCTTGAGTCTTTTCTAGCCAATTTTCAGTCGGATTCGTTAAAAGGGCACCGTGCAGTACGTCAAAATGTAAACATTTATATTGATTGGCGCAAGGTGTATAACTGAATATAAACATATAGATGTCTTCAGGTACCGACTCTTTATGTACATGTGAAGTTTTGGATTTTTAGCAGCACGGGCAGGAGAGTTATTAAGCATTTTGTCCATTGCGGCGAAGGAAATCTTAAGTGAAAACTTTGAAGCCCCGCCCCCGTCATATAGTATTTCGGAAACAAAAAATTTTAGCCCCAGTGTTTGTCCCAGGTCTTAAGATGCTCCAGACAGAACTTCAAGGCAATCAGATGAAGCCTTTAGGATCAGGGTGCAAAAGAATGACCCCTGTAAACATGCAAAAAAGGGCAAAAGTCGGACTTTCAAAAATTCATAACTCACTTCCTGTTCATATTAGACGTTAAAAAATATCAAATTTTTCGCCATGGCCGATGAGACTGCCAAGTTTGGTGAGTTTTTGTGCATGTTTCGGGGGTCAAAAATGCGATCGAACAATCGGAAAAATAATAATAATAATAATTTCTACAAAAACAATAGGGACTTCGCAGCGGTCGCTGCTCAGGCCCTAATAATAATAATAATAATAATAATAATAATAATAAAAGTAATAATATTTTCTACAAAAACAATAGGGACCTCGCCGCGGTCGCTGCTCGGGCCCCAATAATATTTTCTACACAAAGTCCATTGTGGAGACCCGCCCCCTTTTAAGTAAATTCAAAATGGCCGACTTCCTGTAAAACCTAGCTCATTGCTCCAAGAGACTTTTTTGTAGGTCTTGGTCTTATACATACAGTGAACCCTCGCTACTTCGAGGTTCACCTTTCGCGGGTTCAGTGCTTCGCGGGTCTAAAAAATATTCGGGGGCATTGTAGTTTCGCCGAGCGGCACGACGGGGCGCTGGAGCGGTTAGACGGCCGGCGTGCGCCGAAGAAGAGCGTGGGCGAAGAGGAGAGTGGACGAAGAAGAGCACGTTCCCCCGGACACGATCGGTGGCGACGTTTCGCGCGGTTCGGACCGTACCAGAGCTCCGGCCGGCGTGCGTGGCAGTTAAGCCGTAGAGGAGCACCTTCCCCGGGCACGGGCGGTTCCAAGCGGCCCCTGAGTTTAACCGAATGGAAGCTCCGGAGGAGGAGGGCATGCTCGCGTCACAGTAAGCCGAAGAGGAGCACCTTCCCCGGGCACGGGCGGTTCCAAGCGGCCCCTAAGTTTAACCGAATGGAAGCTCCGGAGGAGGAGGGCATGCTCGCGTCACAGTAAGCCGAAGAGGAGCACCTTCCCCGGGCACGGGCGGTGCCAAGCGGCCCCTAAGTTTAACCGAATGGAAGCTCCGGGGGAGGAGGGCGGGCGTGTGTCACAGTTAAGCCGAATTGGAGCACCTCTTCTGCCGGGCACAAGCGGAGCGCGAGGCTGTCAGTTATGAATGAATAAATGAATAAATAAATAAAGAATGCCACCTTTCATTTCACAGGGCACACCGGACGGCGTACCAGCAGGTAAAAGTCGGAGTAATTAAATAAATACAAAAAGAATGGTTGGGGAATAAAAAAATAATAAGTTTTAATAATAATTTGTTTTTTTTGTTATAACATGAATTTCACTCTCTCTCTCTCTCTCTCCCCCCGTATATATATATATATATATATATATATATATATATATATATATTTATATATTTATTATATATTTTTTTTAAGCATTTTTGAAGGTGCGCCGCTACTTCGCGGATTTTCAGTTTTCGCGGGTGGTCTCGGTCCCCATTAACCGCGATAACCGAGGGTTCACTGTACTCCATAAAATTTACAAAAAGCGAGGTGAAACACTCAACCAGGGCTGCTTTTTTGAACATTTCTCGAGGGCCATGGCGAGCCATTTCAAAAAAGCTGCACAACTAACGTATAAAATATTGATAAATTTGCTCGGCCTGATGTGTGTGTAAAGTTTCACGAGTTGTCGTTCATATTTAGAACCTCATAATCAGCTTTGTTTTATTGCCGAACAGTGCAATGCCACTCCCACAACTTTTCATGAAAAAGGACGAATTTCGTATTGTGACATCCTCATGGCCGAAACAGTCATCCGAGCATATATGAGGGCGACCTTGTTGAGTTGCACGGAGAAAAACATCCAAGAAAATAACTTGTATTAGCTTTTACCAGTTGGGGGCGCTACTACTACGATGAAAAATAAGTTGGTAGATGTCTTCAGGGCTGAAGTATCCTCAAATGTGTGCAACTTCGAGAAGATAGGATCATCTGAGTCATGTTGCTGGAGCTTTTGTTGCCACAGAGTACAATCGGACTTTTCAGCACCGTAATAGCCACGCCTTTTGCCAAAACGTCACAAAATTCGGCAGAGAGTAAGATCATTGTCTTGAGTCTTTTCTGACTAATTTTCAGTCGGATTCGTCGAAAGGGCATCGTGCAGTACGTGACAATTAAAATAAAAACAAATTTTTGATTCCACTTGGCGGCACTGTGTGTATAACAAAATAATAACATTAAGATGTCTTCAGGTCGGGACGTTTTATTTACAGGTGAAGGTTTGGATTTTTAGGAGCATGTGCAGGGGAGTTATTAAGCATTCATTTATTTGTATTAGGTTCATTTTGTCTTCTTATTATTGATATTTGACTGATTCATTAAAAGCAGACAATTATGTTTTAGGTTAATTTTTTACCTGACATGTTTCGGCGAGTCTTTCGCCTACTTCAGAGTGTCGCATGATGGTGTCTTGAGCTGATGTTCCATGAGGGTGTGACTTACCTGTCAAAAAAATGAAAAAAATCAGAGCAGTAAAAGAACAAGCACAACATGAACATTACAAATCAGCAATCACTGACCACTGCAAAAGGGAAAACCACATCATGGACCGGGAGAAGGGCAGGGTCATCCACACAGAAGAGAACAAACAACAGCGCTGGATCAGAGAGGCCATTGAGATCTGCAAGCGAGGCATAAAAACCATGAACAGAGACAAGGGAGCCTTCATCCTCTCTACCACCTGGACCAGCATCTTGGCGGAGTGAACGGACAGCGGGGGGCGTGACTTGCCTTCATTCTTGTGACAGGTAAGTCACGCCCTCATGGAACATCAGCTGATAAAGGCGGGTCACAAGACACCATCATGTGACACTCTGAAGAAGGCGAAAGACTTTCGTATTGTGACATGCTCAAGGCCTAAACACTCATCCGAGCAAATATAAGGTAGATTTTGTTAACATGCCCGGAGAAAAACATCAACGAAAATAATTTATATTTGTTTTAACCAGTTGGTGGCGCTACCACTGCGATCAAAAATAAGTTGGCAGCCGTCTTCAGGGCCTGAATATCCTCAAATGTGAAAAATTTCGAGAAGATGGATCATCTGAATCATTTTGCAGGAACTTTTGTTGCCACGGAGAATAATCAGACTCTGCGGCACCGTAATAGCCACGCCCTTCGAAGGAAAGTCACAAAAATAGGGATAGAGTAAGATCAATGTCTTGAGTCTTTTCTAGCCAATTTTCAATCAGATTCGTTAAAAGGGCACCGTGCAGTACGTCAAAATGTAAAAAATGATATTGATTGGCGCAAGGTGTATAACTGAATATAAACATATAGATGTCTTCAGGTACAGACTCTTTATGTACATGTGAAGTTTTGGATTTTTAGCAGCATGTGCAGGAGAGTTATTAAGCATTTTGTCCATTGCGGCGAAGGAAATCTTAAGTGAAAACTTTGATGCCCCGCCCCCGTCATATAGTATTTCGGAAACAAAAAATTTTAGCCCCAGTGTTTGTCCCAGGTCTTCAGATGCTACAGACAGAATTTTAAGGCAATCAGATGAAGCCTTTAGGATCAGGGTGCAAAAGAATGACCCCTGTAAACATGCAAAAAAGGGCAAAAGTCGGACTTTCAAAAATTCAGAACTCACTTCCTGTTCATATTAGACGTTAAAATATCAAATTTTTCGCCATGCCCGATGAGACTGCCAGGTTTGGTGAGTTTTTGTGCATGTTTCGGGGGTCAAAAATGCGATCGAACAATCGGAAAAATAATAATAATAATTTCTACAAAAACAATAGGGACTTCGCAGCGGTCGCTGCTCAGGCCCTAATAATAATAATAATAATAATAATAAAAGTAATAATATTTTCTACAAAAACAATAGGGACCTCGCCGCGGTCGCTGCTCGGGCCCCAATAATAATTTCTACACAAAGTCCATTGTGGTGACCCGCCCCCTTTTAAGTAAATTCAAAATGGCCGACTTCCTGTAAAACCTAGCTCATTGCTCCAAGAGACTTTTTTGTAGGTCTTGGTCTTATACATACAGTGAACCCTCGCTACTTCGCGGTTCACCTTTCGCAGGTTCAGTGCTTCGCGGGTCTAAAAAATATTCGGGGGCATTGTAGTTTCGCCGAGCGGCACGACGGGGCGCTGGAGCGGTTAGACGGCCGGCGTGCGCCGAAGAAGAGCGTGGGCGAAGAGGAGAGTGGACGAAGAAGAGCACGTTCCCCCGGACACGATCGGTGGCGACGTTTCGCGCGGTTCGGACCGTACCAGAGCTCCGGCCAGCGTGCGTGGCAGTTAAGCCGTAGAGGAGCACCTTCCCCGGGCACGGGCGGTGCCAAGCGGCCCCTAAGTTTAACCGAATGGAAGCTCCGGAGGAGGAGGGCATGCTCGCGTCACAGTAAGCCGAAGAGGAGCACCTTCCCCGGGCACGGGCGGTTCCAAGCGGCCCCTAAGTTTAACCGAATGGAAGCTCCGGAGGAGGAGGGCATGCTCGCGTCACAGTAAGCCGAAGAGGAGCACCTTCCCCGGGCACGGGCGGTGCCAAGCGGCCCCTAAGTTTAACCGAATGGAAGCTCCGGACGGAGGAGGACGGGCGTGTGTCACAGTTAAGCCAAATTGGAGCACCTCTTCTGCCCGGGCACGAGCGGAGCGCGAGGCTGTCAGTTATGAATGAATAAATGAATAAATAAATAAAGAATGCCACCTTTCATTTCACAGGGCACACCGGACGGCGTACCAGCAGGTAAAAGTCGGAGTAATTAAATAAATACAAAAAGAATGGCTGGGGAATAAAAAAATAATACGTTTTAATAATAATTTGGTTTTTTTGTTATAACATGAATTTCACTCTCTCTCTCCCCGTATATATATATATATATATATATATATATATATATATATATATATATATATATATTATATATATTGTATATTTTTTTTAAGCATTTTTGAAGGTGCGCCGCTACTTCGCGGATTTTCAGTTTTCGCGGGTGGTCTCGGTCCCCATTAACCGCGATAACCGAGGGTTCACTGTACTCCATAAAATTTACAAAAAGCGAGGTGAAACACTCAACCAGAGCTGCTTTTTTTTAACATTTCTCGAGGGCCATGGCGAGCCATTTCAAAAAAGCTGCACAACTAACGTATAAAATATTGATAAATTTGCTCGGCCTGATGTGTGTGTAAAGTTTTACGAGTTGTCGTTCATATTTAGAACCTCATAATCAGCTTTGTTTTATTGCCGAACAGTGCAATGCCACTCCCACAACTTTTCACGAAAAATCACGAATTTCGTATTGTGACATCCTCATGGCCGAAACAGTCATCCGAGCATATATGAGGGCGACCTTGTTGAGTTGCACGGAGAAAAACATCCAAGAAAATAACTTGTATTAGCTTTTACCAGTTGGTGGCGCTACTACTACGATATAAAATAAGTTGGTAGATGTCTTCAGGGCTGAAGTATCCTCAAATGTGTACAACTTCGAGAAGATAGGATGATCTGAGTCATGTTGCCGGAGCTTTTGTTGCCACAGAGTACAATCGGACTTTTCAGCACCTTAATAGCCACGCCTTTTGCCAAAACGTCACAAAATTCGGCAGAGAGTAAGATCATTGTCTTGAGTCTTTTCTGACTAATTTTCAGTCGGATTCGTCAAAAGGGCACCGTGCAGTACGT
This sequence comes from Idiotropiscis lumnitzeri, assembly GCF_059441095.1. NCBI lineage: Eukaryota > Metazoa > Chordata > Actinopteri > Syngnathiformes > Syngnathidae > Idiotropiscis > Idiotropiscis lumnitzeri. The sequence continues at coordinate 1,221,556 of NW_028283596.1, forward strand.
GAAAATTAAAATAAAAACAAATTTTTGATTCCACTTGGCGGCACTGTGTGTATAACAAAATAATAACATTAAGATGTCTTCAGGTCGGGACGTTTTATTTACAGGTGAAGGTTTGGATTTTTAGGAGCATGTGCAGGGGAGTTATTAAGCATTCATTTATTTGTATTAGGTTCATTTTGTCTTCTTATTATTGATATTTGACTGATTCATTAAAAGCAGACAATTATGTTTTAGGTTAATTTTTTACCTGACATGTTTCGGCGAGTCTTTCGCCTTCTTCAGAGTGTCGCATGATGGTGTCTTGAGACCCGTCTTTATCAGCTGATGTTCCATGAGGGTGTGACTTACCTGTCAAAAAAATGAAAAATCAGAGCAGTAAAAGAACAAGCACAACATGAACATTACAAATCAGCAATCACTGACCACTGCAAAAGGGAAAACCACATCATGGACCGGGAGAAGGGCAGGGTCATCCGCACAGAAGAGAACAAACAACAGCGCTGGATCAGAGAGGCCATTGAGATCTGCAAGCGAGGCATAAAAACCATGAACAGAGACAAGGGAGCCTTCATCCTCTCTACCACCTGGACCAGCATCTTGGCGGAGTGAACGGACAGCGGGGGGCGTGACTTGCCTTCATTCTTGTGACAGGTAAGTCACGCCCTCATGGAACATCAGCTGATAAAGGCGGGTCACAAGACACCATCATGTGACACTCTGAAGAAGGCGAAAGACTTTCGTATTGTGACATGCTCAAGGCCTAAACACTCATCCGAGCAAATATAAGGTAGATTTTGTTAACATGCCCGGAGAAAAACATCAACGAAAATAATTTATATTTGTTTTAACCAGTTGGTGGCGCTACCACTGCGATCAAAAATAAGTTGGCAGCCGTCTTCAGGGCCTGAATATCCTCAAATGTGAAAAATTTCGAGAAGATGGATCATCTGAATCATTTTGCAGGAACTTTTGTTGCCACGGAGAATAATCAGACTCTGCGGCACCGTAATAGCCACGCCCTTCGAAGGAAAGTCACAAAAATAGGGATAGAGTAAGATCAATGTCTTGAGTCTTTTCTAGCCAATTTTCAATCAGATTCGTTACAAGGGCACCGTGCAGTACGTCAAAATGTAAAAAATGATATTGATTGGCGCAAGGTGTATAACTGAATATAAACATATAGATGTCTTCAGGTACAGACTCTTTATGTACATGTGAAGTTTTGGATTTTTAGCAGCATGTGCAGGAGAGTTATTAAGCATTTTGTCCATTGCGGCGAAGGAAATCTTAAGTGAAAACTTTGATGCCCCGCCCCCGTCATATAGTATTTCGGAAACAAAAAATTTTAGCCCCAGTGTTTGTCCCAGGTCTTCAGATGCTACAGACAGAATTTTAAGGCAATCAGATGAAGCCTTTAGGATCAGGGTGCAAAAGAATGACCCCTGTAAACATGCAAAAAAGGGCAAAAGTCGGACTTTCAAAAATTCATAACTCACTTCCTGTTCATATTAGACGTTAAAATATCAAATTTTTCGCCATGCCCGATGAGACTGCCAGGTTTGGTGAGTTTTTGTGCATGTTTCGGGGGTCAAAAATGCGATCGAACAATCGGAAAAATAATAATAATAATTTCTACAAAAACAATAGGGACTTCGCAGCGGTTGCTGCTCAGGCCCTAATAATAATAATAATAATAATAATAAAAGTAATAATATTTTCTACAAAAACAATAGGGACCTCGCCGCGGTCGCTGCTCGGGCCCCAATAATAATTTCTACACAAAGTCCATTGTGGTGACCCGCCCCCTTTTAAGTAAATTCAAAATGGCCGACTTCCTGTAAAACCTAGCTCATTGCTCCAAGAGACTTTTTTGTAGGTCTTGGTCTTATACATACAGTGAACCCTCGCTACTTCGCGGTTCACCTTTCGCAGGTTCAGTGCTTCGCGGGTCTAAAAAATATTCGGGGGCATTGTAGTTTCGCCGAGCGGCACGACGGGGCGCTGGAGCGGTTAGACGGCCGGCGTGCGCCGAAGAAGAGCGTGGGCGAAGAGGAGAGTGGACGAAGAAGAGCACGTTCCCCCGGACACGATCTGTGGCGACGTTTCGCGCGGTTCGGACCGTACCAGAGCTCCGGCCAGCGTGCGTGGCAGTTAAGCCGTAGAGGAGCACCTTTCCCGGGCACGGGCGGTGCCAAGCGGCCCCTAAGTTTAACCGAATGGAAGCTCCGGAGGAGGAGGGCATGCTCGCGTCACAGTAAGCCGAAGAGGAGCACCTTCCCCGGGCACGGGCGGTTCCAAGCGGCCCCTAAGTTTAACCGAATGGAAGCTCCGGAGGAGGAGGGCATGCTCGCGTCACAGTAAGCCGAAGAGGAGCACCTTCCCCGGGCACGGGCGGTGCCAAGCGGCCCCTAAGTTTAACCGAATGGAAGCTCCGGACGGAGGAGGACGGGCGTGTGTCACAGTTAAGCCAAATTGGAGCACCTCTTCTGCCCGGGCACGAGCGGAGCGCGAGGCTGTCAGTTATGAATGAATAAATGAATAAATAAATAAATAATGCCACCTTTCATTTCACAGGGCACACCGGACGGCGTACCAGCAGGTAAAAGTCGGAGTAATTAAATAAATACAAAAAGAATGGCTGGGGAATAAAAAAATAATACGTTTTAATAATAATTTGGTTTTTTTGTTATAACATGAATTTCACTCTCTCTCTCCCCGTATATATATATATATATATATATATATATATATATATATATATTTATTATATATATTGTATATTTTTTTTAAGCATTTTTGAAGGTGCGCCGCTACTTCGCGGATTTTCAGTTTTCGCGGGTGGTCTCGGTCCCCATTAACCGCGATAACCGAGGGTTCACTGTACTCCATAAAATTTACAAAAAGCGAGGTGAAACACTCAACCAGAGCTGCTTTTTTTTAACATTTCTCGAGGGCCATGGCGAGCCATTTCAAAAAAGCTGCACAACTAACGTATAAAATATTGATAAATTTGCTCGGCCTGATGTGTGTGTAAAGTTTTACGAGTTGTCGTTCATATTTAGAACCTCATAATCAGCTTTGTTTTATTGCCGAACAGTGCAATGCCACTCCCACAACTTTTCACGAAAAATCACGAATTTCGTATTGTGACATCCTCATGGCCGAAACAGTCATCCGAGCATATATGAGGGCGACCTTGTTGAGTTGCACGGAGAAAAACATCCAAGAAAATAACTTGTATTAGCTTTTACCAGTTGGTGGCGCTACTACTACGATATAAAATAAGTTGGTAGATGTCTTCATAGCTGAAGTATCCTCAAATGTGTACAACTTCGAGAAGATAGGATGATCTGAGTCATGTTGCCGGAGCTTTTGTTGCCACAGAGTACAATCGGACTTTTCAGCACCTTAATAGCCACGCCTTTTGCCAAAACGTCACAAAATTCGGCAGAGAGTAAGATCATTGTCTTGAGTCTTTTCTGACTAATTTTCAGTCGGATTCGTCAAAAGGGCACCGTGCAGTACGTGAAAATTAAAATAAAAACAAATTTTTGATTCCACTTGGCGGCACTGTGTGTATAACAAAATAATAACATTAAGATGTCTTCAGGTCGGGACGTTTTATTTACAGGTGAAGGTTTGGATTTTTAGGAGCATGTGCAGGGGAGTTATTAAGCATTCATTTATTTGTATTAGGTTCATTTTGTCTTCTTATTATTGATATTTGACTGATTCATTAAAAGCAGACAATTATGTTTTAGGTTAATTTTTTACCTGACATGTTTCGGCGAGTCTTTCGCCTTCTTCAGAGTGTCGCATGATGGTGTCTTGAGACCCGTCTTTATCAGCTGATGTTCCATGAGGGTGTGACTTACCTGTCAAAAAAATGAAAAATCAGAGCAGTAAAAGAACAAGCACAACATGAACATTACAAATCAGCAATCACTGACCACTGCAAAAGGGAAAACCACATCATGGACCGGGAGAAGGGCAGGGTCATCCGCACCGAAGAGAACAAACAACAGCGCTGGATCAGAGAGGCCATTGAGATCTGCAAGCGAGGCATAAAAACCATGAACAGAGACAAGGGAGCCTTCATCCTCTCTACCACCTGGAGCAGCATTTTGGCGGAGTGAACGGACAGCGGGGGGCGTGACTTGCCTTCATTCTTGTGACAGGTAAGTCACGCCCTCATGGAACATCAGCTGATAAAGACGGGCCACAAGACACCATCATGTGACACTCTGAAGAAGGCGAAAGACTTTCGTATTGTGACATCCTCAAGGCCTAAACACTCATCCGAGCAAATGTAAGGTAGATTTTGTTAACCTGCCCGGAGAAAAAAATCAACGAAAATGATTTGTATTTGTTTTAACCAGTTGGTGGCGCTACCACTGCGATCAAAAATAAGTTGGCAGCCGTCTTCAGGGCCTGAATATCCTCAAATGTGAAAAATTTCGAGAAGATGGATCATCTGAATCATTTTGCAGGAACTTTTGTTGCCACGGGGAATAATCAGACTCTGCGGCACCGTAATAGCCACGCCCTTCGAAGGAAAGTCACAAAAATAGGGATAGAGTAAGATCAATGTCTTGAGTCTTTTCTAGCCAATTTTCAATCAGATTCGTTAAAAGGGCACCGTGCAGTACGTCAAAATGTAAAAAATGATATTGATTGGCGCAAGGTGTATAACTGAATATAAACATATAGATGTCTTCAGGTACAGACTCTTTATGTACATGTGAAGTTTTGGATTTTTAGCAGCATGTGCAGGAGAGTTATTAAGCATTTTGTCCATTGCGGCGAAGGAAATCTTAAGTGAAAACTTTGATGCCCCGCCCCCGTCATATAGTATTTCGGAAACAAAAAATTTTAGCCCCAGTGTTTGTGCCAGGTCTTCAGATGCTACAGACAGAATTTTAAGGCAATCAGATGAAGCCTTTAGGATCAGGGTGCAAAAGAATGACCACTGTAAACATGCAAAAAAGGGCAAAAGTCGGACTTTCAAAAATTCATAACTCACTTCCTGTTCATATTAGACGTTAAAATATCAAATTTTTCGCCATGCCCGATGAGACTGCCAAGTTTGGTGAGTTTTTGTGCATGTTTCGGGGGTCAAAAATGCGATCGAACAATCGGAAAAATAATAATAATAATAATTTCTACAAAAACAATAGGGACTTCGCAGCGGTCGCTGCTCAGACCCTAATAATAATAATAATAATAATAATAAAAGTAATAATATCTTCTACAAAAACAATAGGGACCTCGCCGCGGTCGCTGCTCGGGCCCCAATAATAATTTCTACACAAAGTCCATTGTGGTGACCCGCCCCCTTTTCAGTAAATTCAAAATGGCCGACTTCCTGTAAAACCTAGCTCATTGCTCCAAGAGACTTTTTTGTAGGTCTTGGTCTTATACATACAGTGAACCCTCGCTACTTCGCGGTTCACCTTTCGCGGGTTCAGTGCTTCGCGGGTCTAAAAAATATTCGGGGGCATTGTAGTTTCGCCGAGCGGCACGACGGGGCGCTGGAGCGGTTAGACGGCCGGCGTGCGCCGAAGAAGAGCGTGGGCGAAGAGGAGAGTGGACGAAGAAGAGCACGTTCCCCCGGACACGATCGGTGGCGACGTTTCGCGCGGTTCGGACCGTACCAGAGCTCCGGCCAGCGTGCGTGGCAGTTAAGCCGTAGAGGAGCACCTTCCCCGGGCACGGGCAGTGCCAAGCGGCCCCTAAGTTTAACCGAATGGAAGCTCCGGAGGAGGAGGGCATGCTCGCGTCACAGTAAGCCGAAGAGGAGCACCTTCCCCGGGCACGGGCGGTTCCAAGCGGCCCCTAAGTTTAACCGAATGGAAGCTCCGGAGGAGGAGGGCATGCTCGCGTCACAGTAAGCCGAAGAGGAGCACCTTCCCCGGGCACGGGCGGTGCCAAGCGGCCCCTAAGTTTAACCGAATGGAAGCTCCGGGGGAGGAGGACGGGCGTGTGTCACAGTTAAGCCAAATTGGAGCACCTCTTCTGCCCGGGCACGAGCGGAGCGCGAGGCTGTCAGTTATGAATGAATAAATGAATAAATAAATAAAGAATGCCACCTTTCATTTCACAGGGCACACCGGACGGCGTACCAGCAGGTAAAAGTCGGAGTAATTAAATAAATACAAAAAGAATGGCTGGGGAATAAAAAAATAATACGTTTTAATAATAATTTGTTTTTTTTGTTATAACATGAATTTCACTCTCTCTCTCCCCGTATATATATATATATATATATATATATATATATATATATATATTTATATATTTATTATATATATTGTATATTTTTTTTAAGCATTTTTGAAGGTGCGCCGCTACTTCGCGGATTTTCAGTTTTCGCGGGTGGTCTCGGTCCCCATTAACCGCGATAACCGAGGGTTCACTGTACTCCATAAAATTTACAAAAAGCGAGGTGAAACACTCAACCAGAGCTGCTTTTTTTTAACATTTCTCGAGGGCCATGGCGAGCCATTTCAAAAAAGCTGCACAACTAACGTATAAAATATTGATAAATTTGCTCGGCCTGATGTGTGTGTAAAGTTTTACGAGTTGTCGTTCATATTTAGAACCTCATAATCAGCTTTGTTTTATTGCTGAACAGTGCAATACCACTCCCACAACTTTTCACGAAAAATCACGAATTTCGTATTGTGACATCCTCATGGCCGAAACAGTCATCCGAGCATATATGAGGGCGACCTTGTTGAGTTGCACGGAGAAAAACATCCAAGAAAATAACTTGTATTAGCTTTTACCAGTTGGGGGCGCTACTACTACGATGAAAAATAAGTTGGTAGATGTCTTCAGGGCTGAAGTATCCTCAAATGTGTGCAACTTCGAGAAGATAGGATCATCTGAGTCATGTTGCTGGAGCTTTTGTTGCCACAGAGTACAATCGGACTTTTCAGCACCGTAATAGCCACGCCTTTTGCCAAAACGTCACAAAATTCGGCAGAGAGTAAGATCATTGTCTTGAGTCTTTTCTGACTAATTTTCAGTCGGATTCGTCGAAAGGGCACCGTGCAGTACGTGACAATTAAAATAAAAACAAATTTTTGATTCCACTTGGCGGCACTGTGTGTATAACAAAATAATAACATTAAGATGTCTTCAGGTCGGGACGTTTTATTTACAGGTGAAGGTTTGGATTTTTAGGAGCATGTGCAGGGGAGTTATTAAGCATTCATTTATTTGTATTAGGTTCATTTTGTCTTCTTATTATTGATATTTGACTGATTCATTAAAAGCAGACAATTATGTTTTAGGTTAATTTTTTACCTGACATGTTTCGGCGAGTCTTTCGCCTACTTCAGAGTGTCGCATGATGGTGTCTTGAGCTGATGTTCCATGAGGGTGTGACTTACCTGTCAAAAAAATGAAAAAAATCAGAGCAGTAAAAGAACAAGCACAACATGAACATTACAAATCAGCAATCACTGACCACTGCAAAAGGGAAAACCACATCATGGACCGGGAGAAGGGCAGGGTCATCCGCACAGAAGAGAACAAACAACAGCGCTGGATCAGAGAGGCCATTGAGATCTGCAAGCGAGGCATAAAAACCATGAACAGAGACAAGGGAGCCTTCATCCCTCTACCACCTGGACCAGCATCTTGGCGGAGTGAACGGACAGCGGGGGGCGTGACTTGCCTTCATTCTTGTGACAGGTAAGTCACGCCCTCATGGAACATCAGCTGATAAAGGCGGGTCACAAGACACCATCATGTGACACTCTGAAGAAGGCGAAAGACTTTCGTATTGTGACATGCTCAAGGCCTAAACACTCATCCGAGCAAATATAAGGTAGATTTTGTTAACATGCCCGGAGAAAAACATCAACGAAAATAATTTATATTTGTTTTAACCAGTTGGTGGCGCTACCACTGCGATCAAAAATAAGTTGGCAGCCGTCTTCAGGGCCTGAATATCCTCAAATGTGAAAAATTTCGAGAAGATGGATCATCTGAATCATTTTGCAGGAACTTTTGTTGCCACGGAGAATAATCAGACTCTGCGGCACCGTAATAGCCACGCCCTTCGAAGGAAAGTCACAAAAATAGGGATAGAGTAAGATCAATGTCTTGAGTCTTTTCTAGCCAATTTTCAATCAGATTCGTTACAAGGGCACCGTGCAGTACGTCAAAATGTAAAAAATGATATTGATTGGCGCAAGGTGTATAACTGAATATAAACATATAGATGTCTTCAGGTACAGACTCTTTATGTACATGTGAAGTTTTGGATTTTTAGCAGCATGTGCAGGAGAGTTATTAAGCATTTTGTCCATTGCGGCGAAGGAAATCTTAAGTGAAAACTTTGATGCCCCGCCCCCGTCATATAGTATTTCGGAAACAAAAAATTTTAGCCCCAGTGTTTGTCCCAGGTCTTCAGATGCTACAGACAGAATTTTAAGGCAATCAGATGAAGCCTTTAGGATCAGGGTGCAAAAGAATGACCCCTGTAAACATGCAAAAAAGGGCAAAAGTCGGACTTTCAAAAATTCATAACTCACTTCCTGTTCATATTAGACGTTAAAATATCAAATTTTTCGCCATGCCCGATGAGACTGCCAGGTTTGGTGAGTTTTTGTGCATGTTTCGGGGGTCAAAAATGCGATCGAACAATCGGAAAAATAATAATAATAATTTCTACAAAAACAATAGGGACTTCGCAGCGGTCGCTGCTCAGGCCCTAATAATAATAATAATAATAATAATAAAAGTAATAATATTTTCTACAAAAACAATAGGGACCTCGCCGCGGTCGCTGCTCGGGCCCCAATAATAATTTCTACACAAAGTCCATTGTGGTGACCCGCCCCCTTTTAAGTAAATTCAAAATGGCCGACTTCCTGTAAAACCTAGCTCATTGCTCCAAGAGACTTTTTTGTAGGTCTTGGTCTTATACATACAGTGAACCCTCGCTACTTCGCGGTTCACCTTTCGCAGGTTCAGTGCTTCGCGGGTCTAAAAAATATTCGGGGGCATTGTAGTTTCGCCGAGCGGCACGACGGGGCGCTGGAGCGGTTAGACGGCCGGCGTGCGCCGAAGAAGAGCGTGGGCGAAGAGGAGAGTGGACGAAGAAGAGCACGTTCCCCCGGACACGATCTGTGGCGACGTTTCGCGCGGTTCGGACCGTACCAGAGCTCCGGCCAGCGTGCGTGGCAGTTAAGCCGTAGAGGAGCACCTTTCCCGGGCACGGGCGGTGCCAAGCGGCCCCTAAGTTTAACCGAATGGAAGCTCCGGAGGAGGAGGGCATGCTCGCGTCACAGTAAGCCGAAGAGGAGCACCTTCCCCGGGCACGGGCGGTTCCAAGCGGCCCCTAAGTTTAACCGAATGGAAGCTCCGGAGGAGGAGGGCATGCTCGCGTCACAGTAAGCCGAAGAGGAGCACCTTCCCCGGGCACGGGCGGTGCCAAGCGGCCCCTAAGTTTAACCGAATGGAAGCTCCGGACGGAGGAGGACGGGCGTGTGTCACAGTTAAGCCAAATTGGAGCACCTCTTCTGCCCGGGCACGAGCGGAGCGCGAGGCTGTCAGTTATGAATGAATAAATGAATAAATAAATAAATAATGCCACCTTTCATTTCACAGGGCACACCGGACGGCGTACCAGCAGGTAAAAGTCGGAGTAATTAAATAAATACAAAAAGAATGGCTGGGGAATAAAAAAATAATACGTTTTAATAATAATTTGGTTTTTTTGTTATAACATGAATTTCACTCTCTCTCTCCCCGTATATATATATATATATATATATATATATATATATATATATTTATTATATATATTGTATATTTTTTTTAAGCATTTTTGAAGGTGCGCCGCTACTTCGCGGATTTTCAGTTTTCGCGGGTGGTCTCGGTCCCCATTAACCGCGATAACCGAGGGTTCACTGTACTCCATAAAATTTACAAAAAGCGAGGTGAAACACTCAACCAGAGCTGCTTTTTTTTAACATTTCTCGAGGGCCATGGCGAGCCATTTCAAAAAAGCTGCACAACTAACGTATAAAATATTGATAAATTTGCTCGGCCTGATGTGTGTGTAAAGTTTTACGAGTTGTCGTTCATATTTAGAACCTCATAATCAGCTTTGTTTTATTGCCGAACAGTGCAATGCCACTCCCACAACTTTTCACGAAAAATCACGAATTTCGTATTGTGACATCCTCATGGCCGAAACAGTCATCCGAGCATATATGAGGGCGACCTTGTTGAGTTGCACGGAGAAAAACATCCAAGAAAATAACTTGTATTAGCTTTTACCAGTTGGTGGCGCTACTACTACGATATAAAATAAGTTGGTAGATGTCTTCATAGCTGAAGTATCCTCAAATGTGTACAACTTCGAGAAGATAGGATGATCTGAGTCATGTTGCCGGAGCTTTTGTTGCCACAGAGTACAATCGGACTTTTCAGCACCTTAATAGCCACGCCTTTTGCCAAAACGTCACAAAATTCGGCAGAGAGTAAGATCATTGTCTTGAGTCTTTTCTGACTAATTTTCAGTCGGATTCGTCAAAAGGGCACCGTGCAGTACGTGAAAATTAAAATAAAAACAAATTTTTGATTCCACTTGGCGGCACTGTGTGTATAACAAAATAATAACATTAAGATGTCTTCAGGTCGGGACGTTTTATTTACAGGTGAAGGTTTGGATTTTTAGGAGCATGTGCAGGGGAGTTATTAAGCATTCATTTATTTGTATTAGGTTCATTTTGTCTTCTTATTATTGATATTTGACTGATTCATTAAAAGCAGACAATTATGTTTTAGGTTAATTTTTTACCTGACATGTTTCGGCGAGTCTTTCGCCTTCTTCAGAGTGTCGCATGATGGTGTCTTGAGACCCGTCTTTATCAGCTGATGTTCCATGAGGGTGTGACTTACCTGTCAAAAAAATGAAAAATCAGAGCAGTAAAAGAACAAGCACAACATGAACATTACAAATCAGCAATCACTGACCACTGCAAAAGGGAAAACCACATCATGGACCGGGAGAAGGGCAGGGTCATCCGCACCGAAGAGAACAAACAACAGCGCTGGATCAGAGAGGCCATTGAGATCTGCAAGCGAGGCATAAAAACCATGAACAGAGACAAGGGAGCCTTCATCCTCTCTACCACCTGGAGCAGCATTTTGGCGGAGTGAACGGACAGCGGGGGGCGTGACTTGCCTTCATTCTTGTGACAGGTAAGTCACGCCCTCATGGAACATCAGCTGATAAAGACGGGCCACAAGACACCATCATGTGACACTCTGAAGAAGGCGAAAGACTTTCGTATTGTGACATCCTCAAGGCCTAAACACTCATCCGAGCAAATGTAAGGTAGATTTTGTTAACCTGCCCGGAGAAAAAAATCAACGAAAATGATTTGTATTTGTTTTAACCAGTTGGTGGCGCTACCACTGCGATCAAAAATAAGTTGGCAGCCGTCTTCAGGGCCTGAATATCCTCAAATGTGAAAAATTTCGAGAAGATGGATCATCTGAATCATTTTGCAGGAACTTTTGTTGCCACGGAGAATAATCAGACTCTGCGGCACCGTAATAGCCACGCCCTTCGAAGGAAAGTCACAAAAATAGGGATAGAGTAAGATCAATGTCTTGAGTCTTTTCTAGCCAATTTTCAATCAGATTCGTTAAAAGGGCACCGTGCAGTACGTCAAAATGTAAAAAATGATATTGATTGGCGCAAGGTGTATAACTGAATATAAACATATAGATGTCTTCAGGTACAGACTCTTTATGTACATGTGAAGTTTTGGATTTTTAGCAGCATGTGCAGGAGAGTTATTAAGCATTTTGTCCATTGCGGCGAAGGAAATCTTAAGTGAAAACTTTGATGCCCCGCCCCCGTCATATAGTATTTCGGAAACAAAAAATTTTAGCCCCAGTGTTTGTGCCAGGTCTTCAGATGCTACAGACAGAATTTTAAGGCAATCAGATGAAGCCTTTAGGATCAGGGTGCAAAAGAATGACCACTGTAAACATGCAAAAAAGGGCAAAAGTCGGACTTTCAAAAATTCATAACTCACTTCCTGTTCATATTAGACGTTAAAATATCAAATTTTTCGCCATGCCCGATGAGACTGCCAAGTTTGGTGAGTTTTTGTGCATGTTTCGGGGGTCAAAAATGCGATCGAACAATCGGAAAAATAATAATAATAATAATTTCTACAAAAACAATAGGGACTTCGCAGCGGTCGCTGCTCAGACCCTAATAATAATAATAATAATAATAATAAAAGTAATAATATCTTCTACAAAAACAATAGGGACCTCGCCGCGGTCGCTGCTCGGGCCCCAATAATAATTTCTACACAAAGTCCATTGTGGTGACCCGCCCCCTTTTCAGTAAATTCAAAATGGCCGACTTCCTGTAAAACCTAGCTCATTGCTCCAAGAGACTTTTTTGTAGGTCTTGGTCTTATACATACAGTGAACCCTCGCTACTTCGCGGTTCACCTTTCGCGGGTTCAGTGCTTCGCGGGTCTAAAAAATATTCGGGGGCATTGTAGTTTCGCCGAGCGGCACGACGGGGCGCTGGAGCGGTTAGACGGCCGGCGTGCGCCGAAGAAGAGCGTGGGCGAAGAGGAGAGTGGACGAAGAAGAGCACGTTCCCCCGGACACGATCGGTGGCGACGTTTCGCGCGGTTCGGACCGTACCAGAGCTCCGGCCAGCGTGCGTGGCAGTTAAGCCGTAGAGGAGCACCTTCCCCGGGCACGGGCAGTGCCAAGCGGCCCCTAAGTTTAACCGAATGGAAGCTCCGGAGGAGGAGGGCATGCTCGCGTCACAGTAAGCCGAAGAGGAGCACCTTCCCCGGGCACGGGCGGTTCCAAGCGGCCCCTAAGTTTAACCGAATGGAAGCTCCGGAGGAGGAGGGCATGCTCGCGTCACAGTAAGCCGAAGAGGAGCACCTTCCCCGGGCACGGGCGGTGCCAAGCGGCCCCTAAGTTTAACCGAATGGAAGCTCCGGGGGAGGAGGACGGGCGTGTGTCACAGTTAAGCCAAATTGGAGCACCTCTTCTGCCCGGGCACGAGCGGAGCGCGAGGCTGTCAGTTATGAATGAATAAATGAATAAATAAATAAAGAATGCCACCTTTCATTTCACAGGGCACACCGGACGGCGTACCAGCAGGTAAAAGTCGGAGTAATTAAATAAATACAAAAAGAATGGCTGGGGAATAAAAAAATAATACGTTTTAATAATAATTTGTTTTTTTTGTTATAACATGAATTTCACTCTCTCTCTCCCCGTATATATATATATATATATATATATATATATATATATATATATATATATATTTATTATATATATTGTATATTTTTTTTAAGCATTTTTGAAGGTGCGCCGCTACTTCGCGGATTTTCAGTTTTCGCGGGTGGTCTCGGTCCCCATTAACCGCGATAACCGAGGGTTCACTGTACTCCATAAAATTTACAAAAAGCGAGGTGAAACACTCAACCAGAGCTGCTTTTTTTTAACATTTCTCGAGGGCCATGGCGAGCCATTTCAAAAAAGCTGCACAACTAACGTATAAAATATTGATAAATTTGCTCGGCCTGATGTGTGTGTAAAGTTTTACGAGTTGTCGTTCATATTTAGAACCTCATAATCAGCTTTGTTTTATTGCTGAACAGTGCAATGCCACTCCCACAACTTTTCACGAAAAATCACGAATTTCGTATTGTGACATCCTCATGGCCGAAACAGTCATCCGAGCATATATGAGGGCGACCTTGTTGAGTTGCACGGAGAAAAACATCCAAGAAAATAACTTGTATTAGCTTTTACCAGTTGGTGGCGCTACTACTACGATGTAAAATAAGTTGGTAGATGTCTTCAGGGCTGAAGTATCCTCAAATGTGTACAACTTCGAGAAGATAGGATCATCTGAGTCATGTTGCCGGAGCTTTTGTTGCCACAGAGTACAATCGGACTTTTCAGCACCTTAATAGCCACGCCTTTTGCCAAAACGTCACAAAATTCGGCAGAGAGTAAGATCATTGTCTTAAGTCTTTTCTGACTAATTTTCAGTCGGATTCGTCAAAAGGGCACCATGCAGTACGTGAAAATTAAAATAAAAACAAATTTTTGATTCCACTTGGCGGCACTGTGTGTATAACAAAATAATAACATTAAGATGTCTTCAGGTCGGGACGTTTTATTTACAGGTGAAGGTTTGGATTTTTAGGAGCATGTGCAGGGGAGTTATTAAGCATTCATTTATTTGTATTAGGTTCATTTTGTCTTCTTATTATTGATATTTGACTGATTCATTAAAAGCAGACAATTATGTTTTAGGTTAATTTTTTACCTGACATGTTTCGGCGAGTCTTTCGCCTTCTTCAGAGTGTCGCATGATGGTGTCTTGAGCTGATGTTCCATGAGGGTGTGACTTACCTGTCAAAAAAATGAAAAAATCAGAGCAGTAAAAGAACAAGCACAACATGAACATTACAAATCAGCAATCACTGACCACTGCAAAAGGGAAAACCACATCATGGACCGGGAGAAGGGCAGGGTCATCCGCACAGAAGAGAACAAACAACAGCGCTGGATCAGAGAGGCCATTGAGATCTGCAAGCGAGGCATAAAAACCATGAACAGAGACAAGGGAGCCTTCATCCTCTCTACCACCTGGACCAGCATCTTGGCGGAGTGAACGGACACCGGGGGGCGTGACTTGCCTTCATTCTTGTGACAGGTAAGTCACGCCCTCATGGAACATCAGCTGATAAAGACGGGTCACAAGACACCATCATGTGACACTCTGAAGAAGGCGAAAGACTTTCGTATTGTGACATGCTCAAGGCCTAAACACTCATCCGAGCAAATATAAGGTAGATTTTGTTAACCTGCCCGGAGAAAAACATCAACGAAAATAATTTGTATTTGTTTTAACCAGTTGGTGGCGCTACCACTGCGATCAAAAATAAGTTGGCAGCCGTCTTCAGGGCCTGAATATCCTCAAATGTGAAAGATTTCCAGAAGATGGATCATCTGAATCATTTTGCAGGAACTTTTGTTGCCACGGAGAATAATCAGACTCTGCGGCACCGTAATAGCCACGCCCTTTGAAGGAAAGTCATAAAAATAGGGATAGAGTAAGATCAATGTCTTGAGTCTTTTCTAGCCAATTTTCAGTCGGATTCGTTAAAAGGGCACCGTGCAGTACGTCAAAATGTAAACATTTATATTGATTGGCGCAAGGTGTATAACTGAATATAAACAGATAGATGTCTTCAGGTACCGACTCTTTATGTACATGTGAAGTTTTGGATTTTTAGCAGCACGGGCAGGAGAGTTATTAAGCATTTTGTCCATTGCGGCGAAGGAAATCTTAAGTGAAAACTTTGAAGCCCCGCCCCCGTCATATAGTATTTCGGAAACAAAAAATTTTAGCCCCAGTGTTTGTCCCAGGTCTTAAGATGCTCCAGACAGAACTTTAAGGCAATCAGATGAAGCCTTTAGGATCAGGGTGCAAAAGAATGACCCCTGTAAACATGCAAAAAAGGGCAAAAGTCGGACTTTCAAAAATTCATAACTCACTTCCTGTTCATATTAGACGTTAAAAAATATCAAATTTTTCGCCATGCCCGATGAGACTGCCAAGTTTGGTGAGTTTTTGTGCATGTTTCGGGGGTCAAAAATGCGATCGAACAATCGGAAAAATAATAATAATAATAATTTCTACAAAAACAATAGGGACTTCGCAGCGGTCGCTGCTCAGGCCCTAATAATAATAATAATAATAATAATAATAATAATAAAAGTAAAAAAATTTTTCTACAAAAACAATAGGGACCTCGCCGCGGTCGCTGCTCGGGCCCCAATAATAATTTCTACACAAAGTCCATTGTGGAGACCCGCCCCCTTTTAAGTAAATTCAAAATGGCCGACTTCCTGTAAAACCTAGCTCATTGCTCCAAGAGACTTTTTTGTAGGTCTTGGTCTTATACATACAGTGAACCCTCGCTACTTCGAGGTTCACCTTTCGCGGGTTCAGTGCTTCGCGGGTCTAAAAAATATTCGGGGGCATTGTAGTTTCGCCGAGCGGCACGACGGGGCGCTGGAGCGGTTAGACGGCCGGCGTGCGCCGAAGAAGAGCGTGGGCGAAGAGGAGAGTGGACGAAGAAGAGCACGTTCCCCCGGACACGATCGGTGGCGACGTTTCGCGCGGTTCGGACCGTACCAGAGCTCCGGCCGGCGTGCGTGGCAGTTAAGCCGTAGAGGAGCACCTTCCCCGGGCACGGGCGGTTCCAAGCGGCCCCTGAGTTTAACCGAATGGAAGCTCCGGAGGAGGAGGGCATGCTCGCGTCACAGTAAGCCGAAGAGGAGCACCTTCCCCGGGCACGGGCGGTTCCAAGCGGCCCCTAAGTTTAACCGAATGGAAGCTCCGGAGGAGGAGGGCATGCTCGCGTCACAGTAAGCCGAAGAGGAGCACCTTCCCCGGGCACGGGCGGTGCCAAGCGGCCCCTAAGTTTAACCGAATGGAAGCTCCGGGGGAGGAGGGCGGGCGTGTGTCACAGTTAAGCCGAATTGGAGCACCTCTTCTGCCGGGCACAAGCGGAGCGCGAGGCTGTCAGTTATGAATGAATAAATGAATAAATAAATAAAGAATGCCACCTTTCATTTCACAGGGCACACCGGACGGCGTACCAGCAGGTAAAAGTCGGAGTAATTAAATAAATACAAAAAGAATGGTTGGGGAATAAAAAAATAATAAGTTTTAATAATAATTTGTTTTTTTTGTTATAACATGAATTTCACTCTCTCTCTCCCCCCGTATATATATATATATATATATATATATATATATATATATATATATATATTTATATATTATTATATATTTTTTTTAAGCATTTTTGAAGGTGCGCCGCTACTTCGCGGATTTTCAGTTTTCGCGGGTGGTCTCGGTCCCCATTAACCGCGATAACCGAGGGTTCACTGTACTCCATAAAATTTACAAAAAGCGAGGTGAAACACTCAACCAGGGCTGCTTTTTTGAACATTTCTCGAGGGCCATGGCGAGCCATTTCAAAAAAGCTGCACAACTAACGTATAAAATATTGATAAATTTGCTCGGCCTGATGTGTGTGTAAAGTTTCACGAGTTGTCGTTCATATTTAGAACCTCATAATCAGCTTTGTTTTATTGCCGAACAGTGCAATGCCACTCCCACAACTTTTCATGAAAAAGGACGAATTTCGTATTGTGACATCCTCATGGCCGAAACAGTCATCCGAGCATATATGAGGGCGACCTTGTTGAGTTGCACGGAGAAAAACATCCAAGAAAATAACTTGTATTAGCTTTTACCAGTTGGGGGCGCTACTACTACGATGAAAAATAAGTTGGTAGATGTCTTCAGGGCTGAAGTATCCTCAAATGTGTGCAACTTCGAGAAGATAGGATCATCTGAGTCATGTTGCTGGAGCTTTTGTTGCCACAGAGTACAATCGGACTTTTCAGCACCGTAATAGCCACGCCTTTTGCCAAAACGTCACAAAATTCGGCAGAGAGTAAGATCATTGTCTTGAGTCTTTTCTGACTAATTTTCAGTCGGATTCGTCGAAAGGGCACCGTGCAGTACGTGACAATTAAAATAAAAACAAATTTTTGATTCCACTTGGCGGCACTGTGTGTATAACAAAATAATAACATTAAGATGTCTTCAGGTCGGGACGTTTTATTTACAGGTGAAGGTTTGGATTTTTAGGAGCATGTGCAGGGGAGTTATTAAGCATTCATTTATTTGTATTAGGTTCATTTTGTCTTCTTATTATTGATATTTGACTGATTCATTAAAAGCAGACAATTATGTTTTAGGTTAATTTTTTACCTGACATGTTTCGGCGAGTCTTTCGCCTACTTCAGAGTGTCGCATGATGGTGTCTTGAGCTGATGTTCCATGAGGGTGTGACTTACCTGTCAAAAAAATGAAAAAAATCAGAGCAGTAAAAGAACAAGCACAACATGAACATTACAAATCAGCAATCACTGACCACTGCAAAAGGGAAAACCACATCATGGACCGGGAGAAGGGCAGGGTCATCCGCACAGAAGAGAACAAACAACAGCGCTGGATCAGAGAGGCCATTGAGATCTGCAAGCGAGGCATAAAAACCATGAACAGAGACAAGGGAGCCTTCATCCTCTCTACCACCTGGACCAGCATCTTGGCGGAGTGAACGGACAGCGGGGGGCGTGACTTGCCTTCATTCTTGTGACAGGTAAGTCACGCCCTCATGGAACATCAGCTGATAAAGGCGGGTCACAAGACACCATCATGTGACACTCTGAAGAAGGCGAAAGACTTTCGTATTGTGACATGCTCAAGGCCTAAACACTCATCCGAGCAAATATAAGGTAGATTTTGTTAACATGCCCGGAGAAAAACATCAACGAAAATAATTTATATTTGTTTTAACCAGTTGGTGGCGCTACCACTGCGATCAAAAATAAGTTGGCAGCCGTCTTCAGGGCCTGAATATCCTCAAATGTGAAAAATTTCGAGAAGATGGATCATCTGAATCATTTTGCAGGAACTTTTGTTGCCACGGAGAATAATCAGACTCTGCGGCACCGTAATAGCCACGCCCTTCGAAGGAAAGTCACAAAAATAGGGATAGAGTAAGATCAATGTCTTGAGTCTTTTCTAGCCAATTTTCAATCAGATTCGTTACAAGGGCACCGTGCAGTACGTCAAAATGTAAAAAATGATATTGATTGGCGCAAGGTGTATAACTGAATATAAACATATAGATGTCTTCAGGTACAGACTCTTTATGTACATGTGAAGTTTTGGATTTTTAGCAGCATGTGCAGGAGAGTTATTAAGCATTTTGTCCATTGCGGCGAAGGAAATCTTAAGTGAAAACTTTGATGCCCCGCCCCCGTCATATAGTATTTCGGAAACAAAAAATTTTAGCCCCAGTGTTTGTCCCAGGTCTTCAGATGCTACAGACAGAATTTTAAGGCAATCAGATGAAGCCTTTAGGATCAGGGTGCAAAAGAATGACCCCTGTAAACATGCAAAAAAGGGCAAAAGTCGGACTTTCAAAAATTCATAACTCACTTCCTGTTCATATTAGACGTTAAAATATCAAATTTTTCGCCATGCCCGATGAGACTGCCAGGTTTGGTGAGTTTTTGTGCATGTTTCGGGGGTCAAAAATGCGATCGAACAATCGGAAAAATAATAATAATAATTTCTACAAAAACAATAGGGACTTCGCAGCGGTCGCTGCTCAGGCCCTAATAATAATAATAATAATAATAATAAAAGTAATAATATTTTCTACAAAAACAATAGGGACCTCGCCGCGGTCGCTGCTCGGGCCCCAATAATAATTTCTACACAAAGTCCATTGTGGTGACCCGCCCCCTTTTAAGTAAATTCAAAATGGCCGACTTCCTGTAAAACCTAGCTCATTGCTCCAAGAGACTTTTTTGTAGGTCTTGGTCTTATACATACAGTGAACCCTCGCTACTTCGCGGTTCACCTTTCGCAGGTTCAGTGCTTCGCGGGTCTAAAAAATATTCGGGGGCATTGTAGTTTCGCCGAGCGGCACGACGGGGCGCTGGAGCGGTTAGACGGCCGGCGTGCGCCGAAGAAGAGCGTGGGCGAAGAGGAGAGTGGACGAAGAAGAGCACGTTCCCCCGGACACGATCTGTGGCGACGTTTCGCGCGGTTCGGACCGTACCAGAGCTCCGGCCAGCGTGCGTGGCAGTTAAGCCGTAGAGGAGCACCTTTCCCGGGCACGGGCGGTGCCAAGCGGCCCCTAAGTTTAACCGAATGGAAGCTCCGGAGGAGGAGGGCATGCTCGCGTCACAGTAAGCCGAAGAGGAGCACCTTCCCCGGGCACGGGCGGTTCCAAGCGGCCCCTAAGTTTAACCGAATGGAAGCTCCGGAGGAGGAGGGCATGCTCGCGTCACAGTAAGCCGAAGAGGAGCACCTTCCCCGGGCACGGGCGGTGCCAAGCGGCCCCTAAGTTTAACCGAATGGAAGCTCCGGACGGAGGAGGACGGGCGTGTGTCACAGTTAAGCCAAATTGGAGCACCTCTTCTGCCCGGGCACGAGCGGAGCGCGAGGCTGTCAGTTATGAATGAATAAATGAATAAATAAATAAATAATGCCACCTTTCATTTCACAGGGCACACCGGACGGCGTACCAGCAGGTAAAAGTCGGAGTAATTAAATAAATACAAAAAGAATGGCTGGGGAATAAAAAAATAATACGTTTTAATAATAATTTGGTTTTTTTGTTATAACATGAATTTCACTCTCTCTCTCCCCGTATATATATATATATATATATATATATATATATATATATATTTATTATATATATTGTATATTTTTTTTAAGCATTTTTGAAGGTGCGCCGCTACTTCGCGGATTTTCAGTTTTCGCGGGTGGTCTCGGTCCCCATTAACCGCGATAACCGAGGGTTCACTGTACTCCATAAAATTTACAAAAAGCGAGGTGAAACACTCAACCAGAGCTGCTTTTTTTTAACATTTCTCGAGGGCCATGGCGAGCCATTTCAAAAAAGCTGCACAACTAACGTATAAAATATTGATAAATTTGCTCGGCCTGATGTGTGTGTAAAGTTTTACGAGTTGTCGTTCATATTTAGAACCTCATAATCAGCTTTGTTTTATTGCCGAACAGTGCAATGCCACTCCCACAACTTTTCACGAAAAATCACGAATTTCGTATTGTGACATCCTCATGGCCGAAACAGTCATCCGAGCATATATGAGGGCGACCTTGTTGAGTTGCACGGAGAAAAACATCCAAGAAAATAACTTGTATTAGCTTTTACCAGTTGGTGGCGCTACTACTACGATATAAAATAAGTTGGTAGATGTCTTCATAGCTGAAGTATCCTCAAATGTGTACAACTTCGAGAAGATAGGATGATCTGAGTCATGTTGCCGGAGCTTTTGTTGCCACAGAGTACAATCGGACTTTTCAGCACCTTAATAGCCACGCCTTTTGCCAAAACGTCACAAAATTCGGCAGAGAGTAAGATCATTGTCTTGAGTCTTTTCTGACTAATTTTCAGTCGGATTCGTCAAAAGGGCACCGTGCAGTACGTGAAAATTAAAATAAAAACAAATTTTTGATTCCACTTGGCGGCACTGTGTGTATAACAAAATAATAACATTAAGATGTCTTCAGGTCGGGACGTTTTATTTACAGGTGAAGGTTTGGATTTTTAGGAGCATGTGCAGGGGAGTTATTAAGCATTCATTTATTTGTATTAGGTTCATTTTGTCTTCTTATTATTGATATTTGACTGATTCATTAAAAGCAGACAATTATGTTTTAGGTTAATTTTTTACCTGACATGTTTCGGCGAGTCTTTCGCCTTCTTCAGAGTGTCGCATGATGGTGTCTTGAGACCCGTCTTTATCAGCTGATGTTCCATGAGGGTGTGACTTACCTGTCAAAAAAATGAAAAATCAGAGCAGTAAAAGAACAAGCACAACATGAACATTACAAATCAGCAATCACTGACCACTGCAAAAGGGAAAACCACATCATGGACCGGGAGAAGGGCAGGGTCATCCGCACCGAAGAGAACAAACAACAGCGCTGGATCAGAGAGGCCATTGAGATCTGCAAGCGAGGCATAAAAACCATGAACAGAGACAAGGGAGCCTTCATCCTCTCTACCACCTGGAGCAGCATTTTGGCGGAGTGAACGGACAGCGGGGGGCGTGACTTGCCTTCATTCTTGTGACAGGTAAGTCACGCCCTCATGGAACATCAGCTGATAAAGACGGGCCACAAGACACCATCATGTGACACTCTGAAGAAGGCGAAAGACTTTCGTATTGTGACATCCTCAAGGCCTAAACACTCATCCGAGCAAATGTAAGGTAGATTTTGTTAACCTGCCCGGAGAAAAAAATCAACGAAAATGATTTGTATTTGTTTTAACCAGTTGGTGGCGCTACCACTGCGATCAAAAATAAGTTGGCAGCCGTCTTCAGGGCCTGAATATCCTCAAATGTGAAAAATTTCGAGAAGATGGATCATCTGAATCATTTTGCAGGAACTTTTGTTGCCACGGAGAATAATCAGACTCTGCGGCACCGTAATAGCCACGCCCTTCGAAGGAAAGTCACAAAAATAGGGATAGAGTAAGATCAATGTCTTGAGTCTTTTCTAGCCAATTTTCAATCAGATTCGTTAAAAGGGCACCGTGCAGTACGTCAAAATGTAAAAAATGATATTGATTGGCGCAAGGTGTATAACTGAATATAAACATATAGATGTCTTCAGGTACAGACTCTTTATGTACATGTGAAGTTTTGGATTTTTAGCAGCATGTGCAGGAGAGTTATTAAGCATTTTGTCCATTGCGGCGAAGGAAATCTTAAGTGAAAACTTTGATGCCCCGCCCCCGTCATATAGTATTTCGGAAACAAAAAATTTTAGCCCCAGTGTTTGTGCCAGGTCTTCAGATGCTACAGACAGAATTTTAAGGCAATCAGATGAAGCCTTTAGGATCAGGGTGCAAAAGAATGACCACTGTAAACATGCAAAAAAGGGCAAAAGTCGGACTTTCAAAAATTCATAACTCACTTCCTGTTCATATTAGACGTTAAAATATCAAATTTTTCGCCATGCCCGATGAGACTGCCAAGTTTGGTGAGTTTTTGTGCATGTTTCGGGGGTCAAAAATGCGATCGAACAATCGGAAAAATAATAATAATAATAATTTCTACAAAAACAATAGGGACTTCGCAGCGGTCGCTGCTCAGACCCTAATAATAATAATAATAATAATAATAAAAGTAATAATATCTTCTACAAAAACAATAGGGACCTCGCCGCGGTCGCTGCTCGGGCCCCAATAATAATTTCTACACAAAGTCCATTGTGGTGACCCGCCCCCTTTTCAGTAAATTCAAAATGGCCGACTTCCTGTAAAACCTAGCTCATTGCTCCAAGAGACTTTTTTGTAGGTCTTGGTCTTATACATACAGTGAACCCTCGCTACTTCGCGGTTCACCTTTCGCGGGTTCAGTGCTTCGCGGGTCTAAAAAATATTCGGGGGCATTGTAGTTTCGCCGAGCGGCACGACGGGGCGCTGGAGCGGTTAGACGGCCGGCGTGCGCCGAAGAAGAGCGTGGGCGAAGAGGAGAGTGGACGAAGAAGAGCACGTTCCCCCGGACACGATCGGTGGCGACGTTTCGCGCGGTTCGGACCGTACCAGAGCTCCGGCCAGCGTGCGTGGCAGTTAAGCCGTAGAGGAGCACCTTCCCCGGGCACGGGCAGTGCCAAGCGGCCCCTAAGTTTAACCGAATGGAAGCTCCGGAGGAGGAGGGCATGCTCGCGTCACAGTAAGCCGAAGAGGAGCACCTTCCCCGGGCACGGGCGGTTCCAAGCGGCCCCTAAGTTTAACCGAATGGAAGCTCCGGAGGAGGAGGGCATGCTCGCGTCACAGTAAGCCGAAGAGGAGCACCTTCCCCGGGCACGGGCGGTGCCAAGCGGCCCCTAAGTTTAACCGAATGGAAGCTCCGGGGGAGGAGGACGGGCGTGTGTCACAGTTAAGCCAAATTGGAGCACCTCTTCTGCCCGGGCACGAGCGGAGCGCGAGGCTGTCAGTTATGAATGAATAAATGAATAAATAAATAAAGAATGCCACCTTTCATTTCACAGGGCACACCGGACGGCGTACCAGCAGGTAAAAGTCGGAGTAATTAAATAAATACAAAAAGAATGGCTGGGGAATAAAAAAATAATACGTTTTAATAATAATTTGTTTTTTTTGTTATAACATGAATTTCACTCTCTCTCTCCCCGTATATATATATATATATATATATATTTATATATTTATTATATATATTGTATATTTTTTTTAAGCATTTTTGAAGGTGCGCCGCTACTTCGCGGATTTTCAGTTTTCGCGGGTGGTCTCGGTCCCCATTAACCGCGATAACCGAGGGTTCACTGTACTCCATAAAATTTACAAAAAGCGAGGTGAAACACTCAACCAGAGCTGCTTTTTTTTAACATTTCTCGAGGGCCATGGCGAGCCATTTCAAAAAAGCTGCACAACTAACGTATAAAATATTGATAAATTTGCTCGGCCTGATGTGTGTGTAAAGTTTTACGAGTTGTCGTTCATATTTAGAACCTCATAATCAGCTTTGTTTTATTGCTGAACAGTGCAATGCCACTCCCACAACTTTTCACGAAAAATCACGAATTTCGTATTGTGACATCCTCATGGCCGAAACAGTCATCCGAGCATATATGAGGGCGACCTTGTTGAGTTGCACGGAGAAAAACATCCAAGAAAATAACTTGTATTAGCTTTTACCAGTTGGTGGCGCTACTACTACGATGTAAAATAAGTTGGTAGATGTCTTCAGGGCTGAAGTATCCTCAAATGTGTACAACTTCGAGAAGATAGGATCATCTGAGTCATGTTGCCGGAGCTTTTGTTGCCACAGAGTACAATCGGACTTTTCAGCACCTTAATAGCCACGCCTTTTGCCAAAACGTCACAAAATTCGGCAGAGAGTAAGATCATTGTCTTAAGTCTTTTCTGACTAATTTTCAGTCGGATTCGTCAAAAGGGCACCATGCAGTACGTGAAAATTAAAATAAAAACAAATTTTTGATTCCACTTGGCGGCACTGTGTGTATAACAAAATAATAACATTAAGATGTCTTCAGGTCGGGACGTTTTATTTACAGGTGAAGGTTTGGATTTTTAGGAGCATGTGCAGGGGAGTTATTAAGCATTCATTTATTTGTATTAGGTTCATTTTGTCTTCTTATTATTGATATTTGACTGATTCATTAAAAGCAGACAATTATGTTTTAGGTTAATTTTTTACCTGACATGTTTCGGCGAGTCTTTCGCCTTCTTCAGAGTGTCGCATGATGGTGTCTTGAGCTGATGTTCCATGAGGGTGTGACTTACCTGTCAAAAAAATGAAAAAATCAGAGCAGTAAAAGAACAAGCACAACATGAACATTACAAATCAGCAATCACTGACCACTGCAAAAGGGAAAACCACATCATGGACCGGGAGAAGGGCAGGGTCATCCGCACAGAAGAGAACAAACAACAGCGCTGGATCAGAGAGGCCATTGAGATCTGCAAGCGAGGCATAAAAACCATGAACAGAGACAAGGGAGCCTTCATCCTCTCTACCACCTGGACCAGCATCTTGGCGGAGTGAACGGACACCGGGGGGCGTGACTTGCCTTCATTCTTGTGACAGGTAAGTCACGCCCTCATGGAACATCAGCTGATAAAGACGGGTCACAAGACACCATCATGTGACACTCTGAAGAAGGCGAAAGACTTTCGTATTGTGACATGCTCAAGGCCTAAACACTCATCCGAGCAAATATAAGGTAGATTTTGTTAACCTGCCCGGAGAAAAACATCAACGAAAATAATTTGTATTTGTTTTAACCAGTTGGTGGCGCTACCACTGCGATCAAAAATAAGTTGGCAGCCGTCTTCAGGGCCTGAATATCCTCAAATGTGAAAGATTTCCAGAAGATGGATCATCTGAATCATTTTGCAGGAACTTTTGTTGCCACGGAGAATAATCAGACTCTGCGGCACCGTAATAGCCACGCCCTTTGAAGGAAAGTCATAAAAATAGGGATAGAGTAAGATCAATGTCTTGAGTCTTTTCTAGCCAATTTTCAGTCGGATTCGTTAAAAGGGCACCGTGCAGTACGTCAAAATGTAAACATTTATATTGATTGGCGCAAGGTGTATAACTGAATATAAACATATAGATGTCTTCAGGTACCGACTCTTTATGTACATGTGAAGTTTTGGATTTTTAGCAGCACGGGCAGGAGAGTTATTAAGCATTTTGTCCATTGCGGCGAAGGAAATCTTAAGTGAAAACTTTGAAGCCCCGCCCCCGTCATATAGTATTTCGGAAACAAAAAATTTTAGCCCCAGTGTTTGTCCCAGGTCTTAAGATGCTCCAGACAGAACTTTAAGGCAATCAGATGAAGCCTTTAGGATCAGGGTGCAAAAGAATGACCCCTGTAAACATGCAAAAAAGGGCAAAAGTCGGACTTTCAAAAATTCATAACTCACTTCCTGTTCATATTAGACGTTAAAAAATATCAAATTTTTCGCCATGCCCGATGAGACTGCCAAGTTTGGTGAGTTTTTGTGCATGTTTCGGGGGTCAAAAATGCGATCGAACAATCGGAAAAATAATAATAATAATAATTTCTACAAAAACAATAGGGACTTCGCAGCGGTCGCTGCTCAGGCCCTAATAATAATAATAATAATAATAATAATAATAATAAAAGTAATAATATTTTCTACAAAAACAATAGGGACCTCGCCGCGGTCGCTGCTCGGGCCCCAATAATAATTTCTACACAAAGTCCATTGTGGAGACCCGCCCCCTTTTAAGTAAATTCAAAATGGCCGACTTCCTGTAAAACCTAGCTCATTGCTCCAAGAGACTTTTTTGTAGGTCTTGGTCTTATACATACAGTGAACCCTCGCTACTTCGAGGTTCACCTTTCGCGGGTTCAGTGCTTCGCGGGTCTAAAAAATATTCGGGGGCATTGTAGTTTCGCCGAGCGGCACGACGGGGCGCTGGAGCGGTTAGACGGCCGGCGTGCGCCGAAGAAGAGCGTGGGCGAAGAGGAGAGTGGACGAAGAAGAGCACGTTCCCCCGGACACGATCGGTGGCGACGTTTCGCGCGGTTCGGACCGTACCAGAGCTCCGGCCGGCGTGCGTGGCAGTTAAGCCGTAGAGGAGCACCTTCCCCGGGCACGGGCGGTTCCAAGCGGCCCCTGAGTTTAACCGAATGGAAGCTCCGGAGGAGGAGGGCATGCTCGCGTCACAGTAAGCCGAAGAGGAGCACCTTCCCCGGGCACGGGCGGTTCCAAGCGGCCCCTAAGTTTAACCGAATGGAAGCTCCGGAGGAGGAGGGCATGCTCGCGTCACAGTAAGCCGAAGAGGAGCACCTTCCCCGGGCACGGGCGGTGCCAAGCGGCCCCTAAGTTTAACCGAATGGAAGCTCCGGGGGAGGAGGGCGGGCGTGTGTCACAGTTAAGCCGAATTGGAGCACCTCTTCTGCCGGGCACAAGCGGAGCGCGAGGCTGTCAGTTATGAATGAATAAATGAATAAATAAATAAAGAATGCCACCTTTCATTTCACAGGGCACACCGGACGGCGTACCAGCAGGTAAAAGTCGGAGTAATTAAATAAATACAAAAAGAATGGTTGGGGAATAAAAAAATAATAAGTTTTAATAATAATTTGTTTTTTTTGTTATAACATGAATTTCACTCTCTCTCTCCCCCCGTATATATATATATATATATATATATATATATATATATATATATATATATTTATATATTTATTATATATTTTTTTTAAGCATTTTTGAAGGTGCGCCGCTACTTCGCGGATTTTCAGTTTTCGCGGGTGGTCTCGGTCCCCATTAACCGCGATAACCGAGGGTTCACTGTACTCCATAAAATTTACAAAAAGCGAGGTGAAACACTCAACCAGGGCTGCTTTTTTGAACATTTCTCGAGGGCCATGGCGAGCCATTTCAAAAAAGCTGCACAACTAACGTATAAAATATTGATAAATTTGCTCGGCCTGATGTGTGTGCAAAGTTTCACGAGTTGTCGTTCATATTTAGAACCTCATAATCAGCTTTGTTTTATTGCCGAACAGTGCAATGCCACTCCCACAACTTTTCATGAAAAAGGACGAATTTCGTATTGTGACATCCTCATGGCCGAAACAGTCATCCGAGCATATATGAGGGCGACCTTGTTGAGTTGCACGGAGAAAAACATCCAAGAAAATAACTTGTATTAGCTTTTACCAGTTGGGGGCGCTACTACTACGATGAAAAATAAGTTGGTAGATGTCTTCAGGGCTGAAGTATCCTCAAATGTGTGCAACTTCGAGAAGATAGGATCATCTGAGTCATGTTGCTGGAGCTTTTGTTGCCACAGAGTACAATCGGACTTTTCAGCACCGTAATAGCCACGCCTTTTGCCAAAACGTCACAAAATTCGGCAGAGAGTAAGATCATTGTCTTGAGTCTTTTCTGACTAATTTTCAGTCGGATTCGTCGAAAGGGCACCGTGCAGTACGTGACAATTAAAATAAAAACAAATTTTTGATTCCACTTGGCGGCACTGTGTGTATAACAAAATAATAACATTAAGATGTCTTCAGGTCGGGACGTTTTATTTACAGGTGAAGGTTTGGATTTTTAGGAGCATGTGCAGGGGAGTTATTAAGCATTCATTTATTTGTATTAGGTTCATTTTGTCTTCTTATTATTGATATTTGACTGATTCATTAAAAGCAGACAATTATGTTTTAGGTTAATTTTTTACCTGACATGTTTCGGCGAGTCTTTCGCCTACTTCAGAGTGTCGCATGATGGTGTCTTGAGCTGATGTTCCATGAGGGTGTGACTTACCTGTCAAAAAAATGAAAAAAATCAGAGCAGTAAAAGAACAAGCACAACATGAACATTACAAATCAGCAATCACTGACCACTGCAAAAGGGAAAACCACATCATGGACCGGGAGAAGGGCAGGGTCATCCGCACAGAAGAGAACAAACAACAGCGCTGGATCAGAGAGGCCATTGAGATCTGCAAGCGAGGCATAAAAACCATGAACAGAGACAAGGGAGCCTTCATCCTCTCTACCACCTGGACCAGCATCTTGGCGGAGTGAACGGACAGCGGGGGGCGTGACTTGCCTTCATTCTTGTGACAGGTAAGTCACGCCCTCATGGAACATCAGCTGATAAAGGCGGGTCACAAGACACCATCATGTGACACTCTGAAGAAGGCGAAAGACTTTCGTATTGTGACATGCTCAAGGCCTAAACACTCATCCGAGCAAATATAAGGTAGATTTTGTTAACATGCCCGGAGAAAAACATCAACGAAAATAATTTATATTTGTTTTAACCAGTTGGTGGCGCTACCACTGCGATCAAAAATAAGTTGGCAGCCGTCTTCAGGGCCTGAATATCCTCAAATGTGAAAAATTTCGAGAAGATGGATCATCTGAATCATTTTGCAGGAACTTTTGTTGCCACGGAGAATAATCAGACTCTGCGGCACCGTAATAGCCACGCCCTTCGAAGGAAAGTCACAAAAATAGGGATAGAGTAAGATCAATGTCTTGAGTCTTTTCTAGCCAATTTTCAATCAGATTCGTTACAAGGGCACCGTGCAGTACGTCAAAATGTAAAAAATGATATTGATTGGCGCAAGGTGTATAACTGAATATAAACATATAGATGTCTTCAGGTACAGACTCTTTATGTACATGTGAAGTTTTGGATTTTTAGCAGCATGTGCAGGAGAGTTATTAAGCATTTTGTCCATTGCGGCGAAGGAAATCTTAAGTGAAAACTTTGATGCCCCGCCCCCGTCATATAGTATTTCGGAAACAAAAAATTTTAGCCCCAGTGTTTGTCCCAGGTCTTCAGATGCTACAGACAGAATTTTAAGGCAATCAGATGAAGCCTTTAGGATCAGGGTGCAAAAGAATGACCCCTGTAAACATGCAAAAAAGGGCAAAAGTCGGACTTTCAAAAATTCATAACTCACTTCCTGTTCATATTAGACGTTAAAATATCAAATTTTTCGCCATGCCCGATGAGACTGCCAGGTTTGGTGAGTTTTTGTGCATGTTTCGGGGGTCAAAAATGCGATCGAACAATCGGAAAAATAATAATAATAATTTCTACAAAAACAATAGGGACTTCGCAGCGGTCGCTGCTCAGGCCCTAATAATAATAATAATAATAATAATAAAAGTAATAATATTTTCTACAAAAACAATAGGGACCTCGCCGCGGTCGCTGCTCGGGCCCCAATAATAATTTCTACACAAAGTCCATTGTGGTGACCCGCCCCCTTTTAAGTAAATTCAAAATGGCCGACTTCCTGTAAAACCTAGCTCATTGCTCCAAGAGACTTTTTTGTAGGTCTTGGTCTTATACATACAGTGAACCCTCGCTACTTCGCGGTTCACCTTTCGCAGGTTCAGTGCTTCGCGGGTCTAAAAAATATTCGGGGGCATTGTAGTTTCGCCGAGCGGCACGACGGGGCGCTGGAGCGGTTAGACGGCCGGCGTGCGCCGAAGAAGAGCGTGGGCGAAGAGGAGAGTGGACGAAGAAGAGCACGTTCCCCCGGACACGATCTGTGGCGACGTTTCGCGCGGTTCGGACCGTACCAGAGCTCCGGCCAGCGTGCGTGGCAGTTAAGCCGTAGAGGAGCACCTTTCCCGGGCACGGGCGGTGCCAAGCGGCCCCTAAGTTTAACCGAATGGAAGCTCCGGAGGAGGAGGGCATGCTCGCGTCACAGTAAGCCGAAGAGGAGCACCTTCCCCGGGCACGGGCGGTTCCAAGCGGCCCCTAAGTTTAACCGAATGGAAGCTCCGGAGGAGGAGGGCATGCTCGCGTCACAGTAAGCCGAAGAGGAGCACCTTCCCCGGGCACGGGCGGTGCCAAGCGGCCCCTAAGTTTAACCGAATGGAAGCTCCGGACGGAGGAGGACGGGCGTGTGTCACAGTTAAGCCAAATTGGAGCACCTCTTCTGCCCGGGCACGAGCGGAGCGCGAGGCTGTCAGTTATGAATGAATAAATGAATAAATAAATAAATAATGCCACCTTTCATTTCACAGGGCACACCGGACGGCGTACCAGCAGGTAAAAGTCGGAGTAATT
Source organism: Idiotropiscis lumnitzeri (assembly GCF_059441095.1). Classification (NCBI taxonomy): domain Eukaryota; kingdom Metazoa; phylum Chordata; class Actinopteri; order Syngnathiformes; family Syngnathidae; genus Idiotropiscis; species Idiotropiscis lumnitzeri. The sequence goes on from NW_028283596.1 coordinate 1,252,365, forward strand.
AAATAAATACAAAAAGAATGGCTGGGGAATAAAAAAATAATACGTTTTAATAATAATTTGGTTTTTTTGTTATAACATGAATTTCACTCTCTCTCTCCCCGTATATATATATATATATATATATATATATATATATATATATTTATTATATATATTGTATATTTTTTTTAAGCATTTTTGAAGGTGCGCCGCTACTTCGCGGATTTTCAGTTTTCGCGGGTGGTCTCGGTCCCCATTAACCGCGATAACCGAGGGTTCACTGTACTCCATAAAATTTACAAAAAGCGAGGTGAAACACTCAACCAGAGCTGCTTTTTTTTAACATTTCTCGAGGGCCATGGCGAGCCATTTCAAAAAAGCTGCACAACTAACGTATAAAATATTGATAAATTTGCTCGGCCTGATGTGTGTGTAAAGTTTTACGAGTTGTCGTTCATATTTAGAACCTCATAATCAGCTTTGTTTTATTGCCGAACAGTGCAATGCCACTCCCACAACTTTTCACGAAAAATCACGAATTTCGTATTGTGACATCCTCATGGCCGAAACAGTCATCCGAGCATATATGAGGGCGACCTTGTTGAGTTGCACGGAGAAAAACATCCAAGAAAATAACTTGTATTAGCTTTTACCAGTTGGTGGCGCTACTACTACGATATAAAATAAGTTGGTAGATGTCTTCATAGCTGAAGTATCCTCAAATGTGTACAACTTCGAGAAGATAGGATGATCTGAGTCATGTTGCCGGAGCTTTTGTTGCCACAGAGTACAATCGGACTTTTCAGCACCTTAATAGCCACGCCTTTTGCCAAAACGTCACAAAATTCGGCAGAGAGTAAGATCATTGTCTTGAGTCTTTTCTGACTAATTTTCAGTCGGATTCGTCAAAAGGGCACCGTGCAGTACGTGAAAATTAAAATAAAAACAAATTTTTGATTCCACTTGGCGGCACTGTGTGTATAACAAAATAATAACATTAAGATGTCTTCAGGTCGGGACGTTTTATTTACAGGTGAAGGTTTGGATTTTTAGGAGCATGTGCAGGGGAGTTATTAAGCATTCATTTATTTGTATTAGGTTCATTTTGTCTTCTTATTATTGATATTTGACTGATTCATTAAAAGCAGACAATTATGTTTTAGGTTAATTTTTTACCTGACATGTTTCGGCGAGTCTTTCGCCTTCTTCAGAGTGTCGCATGATGGTGTCTTGAGACCCGTCTTTATCAGCTGATGTTCCATGAGGGTGTGACTTACCTGTCAAAAAAATGAAAAATCAGAGCAGTAAAAGAACAAGCACAACATGAACATTACAAATCAGCAATCACTGACCACTGCAAAAGGGAAAACCACATCATGGACCGGGAGAAGGGCAGGGTCATCCGCACCGAAGAGAACAAACAACAGCGCTGGATCAGAGAGGCCATTGAGATCTGCAAGCGAGGCATAAAAACCATGAACAGAGACAAGGGAGCCTTCATCCTCTCTACCACCTGGAGCAGCATTTTGGCGGAGTGAACGGACAGCGGGGGGCGTGACTTGCCTTCATTCTTGTGACAGGTAAGTCACGCCCTCATGGAACATCAGCTGATAAAGACGGGCCACAAGACACCATCATGTGACACTCTGAAGAAGGCGAAAGACTTTCGTATTGTGACATCCTCAAGGCCTAAACACTCATCCGAGCAAATGTAAGGTAGATTTTGTTAACCTGCCCGGAGAAAAAAATCAACGAAAATGATTTGTATTTGTTTTAACCAGTTGGTGGCGCTACCACTGCGATCAAAAATAAGTTGGCAGCCGTCTTCAGGGCCTGAATATCCTCAAATGTGAAAAATTTCGAGAAGATGGATCATCTGAATCATTTTGCAGGAACTTTTGTTGCCACGGAGAATAATCAGACTCTGCGGCACCGTAATAGCCACGCCCTTCGAAGGAAAGTCACAAAAATAGGGATAGAGTAAGATCAATGTCTTGAGTCTTTTCTAGCCAATTTTCAATCAGATTCGTTAAAAGGGCACCGTGCAGTACGTCAAAATGTAAAAAATGATATTGATTGGCGCAAGGTGTATAACTGAATATAAACATATAGATGTCTTCAGGTACAGACTCTTTATGTACATGTGAAGTTTTGGATTTTTAGCAGCATGTGCAGGAGAGTTATTAAGCATTTTGTCCATTGCGGCGAAGGAAATCTTAAGTGAAAACTTTGATGCCCCGCCCCCGTCATATAGTATTTCGGAAACAAAAAATTTTAGCCCCAGTGTTTGTGCCAGGTCTTCAGATGCTACAGACAGAATTTTAAGGCAATCAGATGAAGCCTTTAGGATCAGGGTGCAAAAGAATGACCACTGTAAACATGCAAAAAAGGGCAAAAGTCGGACTTTCAAAAATTCATAACTCACTTCCTGTTCATATTAGACGTTAAAATATCAAATTTTTCGCCATGCCCGATGAGACTGCCAAGTTTGGTGAGTTTTTGTGCATGTTTCGGGGGTCAAAAATGCGATCGAACAATCGGAAAAATAATAATAATAATAATTTCTACAAAAACAATAGGGACTTCGCAGCGGTCGCTGCTCAGACCCTAATAATAATAATAATAATAATAATAATAAAAGTAATAATATCTTCTACAAAAACAATAGGGACCTCGCCGCGGTCGCTGCTCGGGCCCCAATAATAATTTCTACACAAAGTCCATTGTGGTGACCCGCCCCCTTTTCAGTAAATTCAAAATGGCCGACTTCCTGTAAAACCTAGCTCATTGCTCCAAGAGACTTTTTTGTAGGTCTTGGTCTTATACATACAGTGAACCCTCGCTACTTCGCGGTTCACCTTTCGCGGGTTCAGTGCTTCGCGGGTCTAAAAAATATTCGGGGGCATTGTAGTTTCGCCGAGCGGCACGACGGGGCGCTGGAGCGGTTAGACGGCCGGCGTGCGCCGAAGAAGAGCGTGGGCGAAGAGGAGAGTGGACGAAGAAGAGCACGTTCCCCCGGACACGATCGGTGGCGACGTTTCGCGCGGTTCGGACCGTACCAGAGCTCCGGCCAGCGTGCGTGGCAGTTAAGCCGTAGAGGAGCACCTTCCCCGGGCACGGGCGGTTCCAAGCGGCCCCTAAGTTTAACCGAATGGAAGCTCCGGAGGAGGAGGGCATGCTCGCGTCACAGTAAGCCGAAGAGGAGCACCTTCCCCGGGCACGGGCGGTGCCAAGCGGCCCCTAAGTTTAACCGAATGGAAGCTCCGGGGGAGGAGGACGGGCGTGTGTCACAGTTAAGCCAAATTGGAGCACCTCTTCTGCCCGGGCACGAGCGGAGCGCGAGGCTGTCAGTTATGAATGAATAAATGAATAAATAAATAAAGAATGCCACCTTTCATTTCACAGGGCACACCGGACGGCGTACCAGCAGGTAAAAGTCGGAGTAATTAAATAAATACAAAAAGAATGGCTGGGGAATAAAAAAATAATACGTTTTAATAATAATTTGTTTTTTTTGTTATAACATGAATTTCACTCTCTCTCTCCCCGTATATATATATATATATATATATATATATATATATATATATATATATATTTATATATTTATTATATATATTGTATATTTTTTTTAAGCATTTTTGAAGGTGCGCCGCTACTTCGCAGATTTTCAGTTTTCGCGGGTGGTCTCGGTCCCCATTAACCGCGATAACCGAGGGTTCACTGTACTCCATAAAATTTACAAAAAGCGAGGTGAAACACTCAACCAGAGCTGCTTTTTTTTAACATTTCTCGAGGGCCATGGCGAGCCATTTCAAAAAAGCTGCACAACTAACGTATAAAATATTGATAAATTTGCTCGGCCTGATGTGTGTGTAAAGTTTTACGAGTTGTCGTTCATATTTAGAACCTCATAATCAGCTTTGTTTTATTGCTGAACAGTGCAATGCCACTCCCACAACTTTTCACGAAAAATCACGAATTTCGTATTGTGACATCCTCATGGCCGAAACAGTCATCCGAGCATATATGAGGGCGACCTTGTTGAGTTGCACGGAGAAAAACATCCAAGAAAATAACTTGTATTAGCTTTTACCAGTTGGTGGCGCTACTACTACGATGTAAAATAAGTTGGTAGATGTCTTCAGGGCTGAAGTATCCTCAAATGTGTACAACTTCGAGAAGATAGGATCATCTGAGTCATGTTGCCGGAGCTTTTGTTGCCACAGAGTACAATCGGACTTTTCAGCACCTTAATAGCCACGCCTTTTGCCAAAACGTCACAAAATTCGGCAGAGAGTAAGATCATTGTCTTAAGTCTTTTCTGACTAATTTTCAGTCGGATTCGTCAAAAGGGCACCATGCAGTACGTGAAAATTAAAATAAAAACAAATTTTTGATTCCACTTGGCGGCACTGTGTGTATAACAAAATAATAACATTAAGATGTCTTCAGGTCGGGACGTTTTATTTACAGGTGAAGGTTTGGATTTTTAGGAGCATGTGCAGGGGAGTTATTAAGCATTCATTTATTTGTATTAGGTTCATTTTGTCTTCTTATTATTGATATTTGACTGATTCATTAAAAGCAGACAATTATGTTTTAGGTTAATTTTTTACCTGACATGTTTCGGCGAGTCTTTCGCCTTCTTCAGAGTGTCGCATGATGGTGTCTTGAGCTGATGTTCCATGAGGGTGTGACTTACCTGTCAAAAAAATGAAAAAATCAGAGCAGTAAAAGAACAAGCACAACATGAACATTACAAATCAGCAATCACTGACCACTGCAAAAGGGAAAACCACATCATGGACCGGGAGAAGGGCAGGGTCATCCGCACAGAAGAGAACAAACAACAGCGCTGGATCAGAGAGGCCATTGAGATCTGCAAGCGAGGCATAAAAACCATGAACAGAGACAAGGGAGCCTTCATCCTCTCTACCACCTGGACCAGCATCTTGGCGGAGTGAACGGACAGCGGGGGGCGTGACTTGCCTTCATTCTTGTGACAGGTAAGTCACGCCCTCATGGAACATCAGCTGATAAAGGCGGGTCACAAGACACCATCATGTGACACTCTGAAGAAGGCGAAAGACTTTCGTATTGTGACATGCTCAAGGCCTAAACACTCATCCGAGCAAATATAAGGTAGATTTTGTTAACATGCCCGGAGAAAAACATCAACGAAAATAATTTATATTTGTTTTAACCAGTTGGTGGCGCTACCACTGCGATCAAAAATAAGTTGGCAGCCGTCTTCAGGGCCTGAATATCCTCAAATGTGAAAAATTTCGAGAAGATGGATCATCTGAATCATTTTGCAGGAACTTTTGTTGCCACGGAGAATAATCAGACTCTGCGGCACCGTAATAGCCACGCCCTTCGAAGGAAAGTCACAAAAATAGGGATAGAGTAAGATCAATGTCTTGAGTCTTTTCTAGCCAATTTTCAATCAGATTCGTTACAAGGGCACCGTGCAGTACGTCAAAATGTAAAAAATGATATTGATTGGCGCAAGGTGTATAACTGAATATAAACATATAGATGTCTTCAGGTACAGACTCTTTATGTACATGTGAAGTTTTGGATTTTTAGCAGCATGTGCAGGAGAGTTATTAAGCATTTTGTCCATTGCGGCGAAGGAAATCTTAAGTGAAAACTTTGATGCCCCGCCCCCGTCATATAGTATTTCGGAAACAAAAAATTTTAGCCCCAGTGTTTGTCCCAGGTCTTCAGATGCTACAGACAGAATTTTAAGGCAATCAGATGAAGCCTTTAGGATCAGGGTGCAAAAGAATGACCCCTGTAAACATGCAAAAAAGGGCAAAAGTCGGACTTTCAAAAATTCATAACTCACTTCCTGTTCATATTAGACGTTAAAATATCAAATTTTTCGCCATGCCCGATGAGACTGCCAGGTTTGGTGAGTTTTTGTGCATGTTTCAGGGGTCAAAAATGCGATCGAACAATCGGAAAAATAATAATAATAATTTCTACAAAAACAATAGGGACTTCGCAGCGGTCGCTGCTCAGGCCCTAATAATAATAATAATAATAATAATAAAAGTAATAATATTTTCTACAAAAACAATAGGGACCTCGCCGCGGTCGCTGCTCGGGCCCCAATAATAATTTCTACACAAAGTCCATTGTGGTGACCCGCCCCCTTTTAAGTAAATTCAAAATGGCCGACTTCCTGTAAAACCTAGCTCATTGCTCCAAGAGACTTTTTTGTAGGTCTTGGTCTTATACATACAGTGAACCCTCGCTACTTCGCGGTTCACCTTTCGCAGGTTCAGTGCTTCGCGGGTCTAAAAAATATTCGGGGGCATTGTAGTTTCGCCGAGCGGCACGACGGGGCGCTGGAGCGGTTAGACGGCCGGCGTGCGCCGAAGAAGAGCGTGGGCGAAGAGGAGAGTGGACGAAGAAGAGCACGTTCCCCCGGACACGATCGGTGGCGACGTTTCGCGCGGTTCGGACCGTACCAGAGCTCCGGCCAGCGTGCGTGGCAGTTAAGCCGTAGAGGAGCACCTTCCCCGGGCACGGGCGGTGCCAAGCGGCCCCTAAGTTTAACCGAATGGAAGCTCCGGAGGAGGAGGGCATGCTCGCGTCACAGTAAGCCGAAGAGGAGCACCTTCCCCGGGCACGGGCGGTTCCAAGCGGCCCCTAAGTTTAACCGAATGGAAGCTCCGGAGGAGGAGGGCATGCTCGCGTCACAGTAAGCCGAAGAGGAGCACCTTCCCCGGGCACGGGCGGTGCCAAGCGGCCCCTAAGTTTAACCGAATGGAAGCTCCGGACGGAGGAGGACGGGCGTGTGTCACAGTTAAGCCAAATTGGAGCACCTCTTCTGCCCGGGCACGAGCGGAGCGCGAGGCTGTCAGTTATGAATGAATAAATGAATAAATAAATAAAGAATGCCACCTTTCATTTCACAGGGCACACCGGACGGCGTACCAGCAGGTAAAAGTCGGAGTAATTAAATAAATACAAAAAGAATGGCTGGGGAATAAAAAAATAATACGTTTTAATAATAATTTGGTTTTTTTGTTATAACATGAATTTCACTCTCTCTCTCCCCGTATATATATATATATATATATATATATATATATATATATATATATTTATTATATATATTGTATATTTTTTTTAAGCATTTTTGAAGGTGCGCCGCTACTTCGCGGATTTTCAGTTTTCGCGGGTGGTCTCGGTCCCCATTAACCGCGATAACCGAGGGTTCACTGTACTCCATAAAATTTACAAAAAGCGAGGTGAAACACTCAACCAGAGCTGCTTTTTTTTAACATTTCTCGAGGGCCATGGCGAGCCATTTCAAAAAAGCTGCACAACTAACGTATAAAATATTGATAAATTTGCTCGGCCTGATGTGTGTGTAAAGTTTTACGAGTTGTCGTTCATATTTAGAACCTCATAATCAGCTTTGTTTTATTGCCGAACAGTGCAATGCCACTCCCACAACTTTTCACGAAAAATCACGAATTTCGTATTGTGACATCCTCATGGCCGAAACAGTCATCCGAGCATATATGAGGGCGACCTTGTTGAGTTGCACGGAGAAAAACATCCAAGAAAATAACTTGTATTAGCTTTTACCAGTTGGTGGCGCTACTACTACGATATAAAATAAGTTGGTAGATGTCTTCAGGGCTGAAGTATCCTCAAATGTGTACAACTTCGAGAAGATAGGATGATCTGAGTCATGTTGCCGGAGCTTTTGTTGCCACAGAGTACAATCGGACTTTTCAGCACCTTAATAGCCACGCCTTTTGCCAAAACGTCACAAAATTCGGCAGAGAGTAAGATCATTGTCTTGAGTCTTTTCTGACTAATTTTCAGTCGGATTCGTCAAAAGGGCACCGTGCAGTACGTGAAAATTAAAATAAAAACAAATTTTTGATTCCACTTGGCGGCACTGTGTGTATAACAAAATAATAACATTAAGATGTCTTCAGGTCGGGACGTTTTATTTACAGGTGAAGGTTTGGATTTTTAGGAGCATGTGCAGGGGAGTTATTAAGCATTCATTTATTTGTATTAGGTTCATTTTGTCTTCTTATTATTGATATTTGACTGATTCATTAAAAGCAGACAATTATGTTTTAGGTTAATTTTTTACCTGACATGTTTCGGCGAGTCTTTCGCCTTCTTCAGAGTGTCGCATGATGGTGTCTTGAGACCCGTCTTTATCAGCTGATGTTCCATGAGGGTGTGACTTACCTGTCAAAAAAATGAAAAATCAGAGCAGTAAAAGAACAAGCACAACATGAACATTACAAATCAGCAATCACTGACCACTGCAAAAGGGAAAACCACATCATGGACCGGGAGAAGGGCAGGGTCATCCGCACCGAAGAGAACAAACAACAGCGCTGGATCAGAGAGGCCATTGAGATCTGCAAGCGAGGCATAAAAACCATGAACAGAGACAAGGGAGCCTTCATCCTCTCTACCACCTGGAGCAGCATTTTGGCGGAGTGAACGGACAGCGGGGGGCGTGACTTGCCTTCATTCTTGTGACAGGTAAGTCACGCCCTCATGGAACATCAGCTGATAAAGACGGGCCACAAGACACCATCATGTGACACTCTGAAGAAGGCGAAAGACTTTCGTATTGTGACATCCTCAAGGCCTAAACACTCATCCGAGCAAATGTAAGGTAGATTTTGTTAACCTGCCCGGAGAAAAAAATCAACGAAAATGATTTGTATTTGTTTTAACCAGTTGGTGGCGCTACCACTGCGATCAAAAATAAGTTGGCAGCCGTCTTCAGGGCCTGAATATCCTCAAATGTGAAAAATTTCGAGAAGATGGATCATCTGAATCATTTTGCAGGAACTTTTGTTGCCACGGAGAATAATCAGACTCTGCGGCACCGTAATAGCCACGCCCTTCGAAGGAAAGTCACAAAAATAGGGATAGAGTAAGATCAATGTCTTGAGTCTTTTCTAGCCAATTTTCAATCAGATTCGTTAAAAGGGCACCGTGCAGTACGTCAAAATGTAAAAAATGATATTGATTGGCGCAAGGTGTATAACTGAATATAAACATATAGATGTCTTCAGGTACAGACTCTTTATGTACATGTGAAGTTTTGGATTTTTAGCAGCATGTGCAGGAGAGTTATTAAGCATTTTGTCCATTGCGGCGAAGGAAATCTTAAGTGAAAACTTTGATGCCCCGCCCCCGTCATATAGTATTTCGGAAACAAAAAATTTTAGCCCCAGTGTTTGTGCCAGGTCTTCAGATGCTACAGACAGAATTTTAAGGCAATCAGATGAAGCCTTTAGGATCAGGGTGCAAAAGAATGACCCCTGTAAACATGCAAAAAAGGGCAAAAGTCGGACTTTCAAAAATTCATAACTCACTTCCTGTTCATATTAGACGTTAAAATATCAAATTTTTCGCCATGCCCGATGAGACTGCCAAGTTTGGTGAGTTTTTGTGCATGTTTCAGGGGTCAAAAATGCGATCGAACAATCGGAAAAATAATAATAATAATAATTTCAACAAAAACAATAGGGACTTCGCAGCGGTCGCTGCTCAGGCCCTAATAATAATAATAATAATAATAATAAAAGTAATAATATTTTCTACAAAAACAATAGGGACCTCGCCGCGGTCGCTGCTCGGGCCCCAATAATAATTTCTACACAAAGTCCATTGTGGTGACCCGCCCCCTTTTAAGTAAATTCAAAATGGCCGACTTCCTGTAAAACCTAGCTCATTGCTCCAAGAGACTTTTTTGTAGGTCTTGGTCTTATACATACAGTGAACCCTCGCTACTTCGCGGTTCACCTTTCGCGGGTTCAGTGCTTCGCGAGTCTAAAAAATATTCGGGCGCATTGTAGTTTCGCCGAGCGGCACGACGGGGCGCTGGAGCGGTTAGACGGCCGGCGTGCGCCGAAGAAGAGCGTGGGCGAAGAGGAGAGTGGACGAAGAAGAGCACGTTCCCCCGGACACGATCGGTGGCGACGTTTCGCGCGGTTCGGACCGTACCAGAGCTCCGGCCAGCGTGCGTGGCAGTTAAGCCGTAGAGGAGCACCTTCCCCGGGCACGGGCAGTGCCAAGCGGCCCCTAAGTTTAACCGAATGGAAGCTCCGGAGGAGGAGGGCATGCTCGCGTCACAGTAAGCCGAAGAGGAGCACCTTCCCCGGGCACGGGCGGTTCCAAGCGGCCCCTAAGTTTAACCGAATGGAAGCTCCGGAGGAGGAGGGCATGCTCGCGTCACAGTAAGCCGAAGAGGAGCACCTTCCCCGGGCACGGGCGGTGCCAAGCGGCCCCTAAGTTTAACCGAATGGAAGCTCCGGGGGAGGAGGACGGGCGTGTGTCACAGTTAAGCCAAATTGGAGCACCTCTTCTGCCCGGGCACGAGCGGAGCGCGAGGCTGTCAGTTATGAATGTATAAATGAATAAATAAATAAAGAATGCCACCTTTCATTTCACAGGGCACACCGGACGGCGTACCAGCAGGTAAAAGTCGGAGTAATTAAATAAATACAAAAAGAATGGCTGGGGAATAAAAAAATAATACGTTTTAATAATAATTTGTTTTTTTTGTTATAACATGAATTTCACTCTCTCTCTCCCCGTATATATATATATATATATATATATATATATATATATATATTTATATATTTATTATATATATTGTATATTTTTTTTAAGCATTTTTGAAGGTGCGCCGCTACTTCGCGGATTTTCAGTTTTCGCGGGTGGTCTCGGTCCCCATTAACCGCGATAACCGAGGGTTCACTGTACTCCATAAAATTTACAAAAAGCGAGGTGAAACACTCAACCAGAGCTGCTTTTTTTTAACATTTCTCGAGGGCCATGGCGAGCCATTTCAAAAAAGCTGCACAACTAACGTATAAAATATTGATAAATTTGCTCGGCCTGATGTGTGTGTAAAGTTTTACGAGTTGTCGTTCATATTTAGAACCTCATAATCAGCTTTGTTTTATTGCTGAACAGTGCAATGCCACTCCCACAACTTTTCACGAAAAATCACGAATTTCGTATTGTGACATCCTCATGGCCGAAACAGTCATCCGAGCATATATGAGGGCGACCTTGTTGAGTTGCACGGAGAAAAACATCCAAGAAAATAACTTGTATTAGCTTTTACCAGTTGGTGGCGCTACTACTACGATGTAAAATAAGTTGGTAGATGTCTTCAGGGCTGAAGTATCCTCAAATGTGTACAACTTCGAGAAGATAGGATCATCTGAGTCATGTTGCCGGAGCTTTTGTTGCCACAGAGTACAATCGGACTTTTCAGCACCTTAATAGCCACGCCTTTTGCCAAAACGTCACAAAATTCGGCAGAGAGTAAGATCATTGTCTTAAGTCTTTTCTGACTAATTTTCAGTCGGATTCGTCAAAAGGGCACCATGCAGTACGTGAAAATTAAAATAAAAACAAATTTTTGATTCCACTTGGCGGCACTGTGTGGATAACAAAATAATAACATTAAGATGTCTTCAGGTCGGGACGTTTTATTTACAGGTGAAGGTTTGGATTTTTAGGAGCATGTGCAGGGGAGTTATTAAGCATTCATTTATTTGTATTAGGTTCATTTTGTCTTCTTATTATTGATATTTGACTGATTCATTAAAAGCAGACAATTATGTTTTAGGTTAATTTTTTACCTGACATGTTTCGGCGAGTCTTTCGCCTTCTTCAGAGTGTCGCATGATGGTGTCTTGAGCTGATGTTCCATGAGGGTGTGACTTACCTGTCAAAAAAATGAAAAAATCAGAGCAGTAAAAGAACAAGCACAACATGAACATTACAAATCAGCAATCACTGACCACTGCAAAAGGGAAAACCACATCATGGACCGGGAGAAGGGCAGGGTCATCCGCACAGAAGAGAACAAACAACAGCGCTGGATCAGAGAGGCCATTGAGATCTGCAAGCGAGGCATAAAAACCATGAACAGAGACAAGGGAGCCTTCATCCTCTCTACCACCTGGACCAGCATCTTGGCGGAGTGAACGGACAGCGGGGGGCGTGACTTGCCTTCATTCTTGTGACAGGTAAGTCACGCCCTCATGGAACATCAGCTGATAAAGACGGGTCACAAGACACCATCATGTGACACTCTGAAGAAGGCGAAAGACTTTCGTATTGTGACATGCTCAAGGCCTAAACACTCATCCGAGCAAATATAAGGTAGATTTTGTTAACCTGCCCGGAGAAAAACATCAACGAAAATAATTTGTATTTGTTTTAACCAGTTGGTGGCGCTACCACTGCGATCAAAAATAAGTTGGCAGCCGTCTTCAGGGCCTGAATATCCTCAAATGTGAAAGATTTCCAGAAGATGGATCATCTGAATCATTTTGCAGGAACTTTTGTTGCCACGGAGAATAATCAGACTCTGCGGCACCGTAATAGCCACGCCCTTTGAAGGAAAGTCATAAAAATAGGGATAGAGTAAGATCAATGTCTTGAGTCTTTTCTAGCCAATTTTCAGTCGGATTCGTAAAAAGGGCACCGTGCAGTACGTCAAAATGTAAACATTTATATTGATTGGCGCAAGGTGTATAACTGAATATAAACATATAGATGTCTTCAGGTACCGACTCTTTATGTACATGTGAAGTTTTGGATTTTTAGCAGCACGGGCAGGAGAGTTATTAAGCATTTTGTCCATTGCGGCGAAGGAAATCTTAAGTGAAAACTTTGAAGCCCCGCCCCCGTCATATAGTATTTCGGAAACAAAAAATTTTAGCCCCAGTGTTTGTCCCAGGTCTTAAGATGCTCCAGACAGAACTTTAAGGCAATCAGATGAAGCCTTTAGGATCAGGGTGCAAAAGAATGACCCCTGTAAACATGCAAAAAAGGGCAAAAGTCGGACTTTCAAAAATTCATAACTCACTTCCTGTTCATATTAGACGTTAAAAAATATCAAATTTTTCGCCATGCCCGATGAGACTGCCAAGTTTGGTGAGTTTTTGTGCATGTTTCGGGGGTCAAAAATGCGATCGAACAATCGGAAAAATAATAATAATAATAATTTCTACAAAAACAATAGGGACTTCGCAGCGGTCGCTGCTCAGGCCCTAATAATAATAATAATAATAATAATAATAATAATAAAAGTAATAATATTTTCTACAAAAACAATAGGGACCTCGCCGCGGTCGCTGCTCGGGCCCCAATAATAATTTCTACACAAAGTCCATTGTGGAGACCCGCCCCCTTTTAAGTAAATTCAAAATGGCCGACTTCCTGTAAAACCTAGCTCATTGCTCCAAGAGACTTTTTTGTAGGTCTTGGTCTTATACATACAGTGAACCCTCGCTACTTCGAGGTTCACCTTTCGCGGGTTCAGTGCTTCGCGGGTCTAAAAAATATTCGGGGGCATTGTAGTTTCGCCGAGCGGCACGACGGGGCGCTGGAGCGGTTAGACGGCCGGCGTGCGCCGAAGAAGAGCGTGGGCGAAGAGGAGAGTGGACGAAGAAGAGCACGTTCCCCCGGACACGATCGGTGGCGACGTTTCGCGCGGTTCGGACCGTACCAGAGCTCCGGCCGGCGTGCGTGGCAGTTAAGCCGTAGAGGAGCACCTTCCCCGGGCACGGGCGGTTCCAAGCGGCCCCTGAGTTTAACCGAATGGAAGCTCCGGAGGAGGAGGGCATGCTCGCGTCACAGTAAGCCGAAGAGGAGCACCTTCCCCGGGCACGGGCGGTTCCAAGCGGCCCCTAAGTTTAACCGAATGGAAGCTCCGGAGGAGGAGGGCATGCTCGCGTCACAGTAAGCCGAAGAGGAGCACCTTCCCCGGGCACGGGCGGTGCCAAGCGGCCCCTAAGTTTAACCGAATGGAAGCTCCGGGGGAGGAGGGCGGGCGTGTGTCACAGTTAAGCCGAATTGGAGCACCTCTTCTGCCGGGCACAAGCGGAGCGCGAGGCTGTCAGTTATGAATGAATAAATGAATAAATAAATAAAGAATGCCACCTTTCATTTCACAGGGCACACCGGACGGCGTACCAGCAGGTAAAAGTCGGAGTAATTAAATAAATACAAAAAGAATGGTTGGGGAATAAAAAAATAATAAGTTTTAATAATAATTTGTTTTTTTTGTTATAACATGAATTTCACTCTCTCTCTCTCTCTCTCCCCCCGTATATATATATATATATATATATATATATATATATATATATATATATATATATATATATATATATATATATATATATTTATATATTTATTATATATTTTTTTTAAGCATTTTTGAAGGTGCGCCGCTACTTCGCGGATTTTCAGTTTTCGCGGGTGGTCTCGGTCCCCATTAACCGCGATAACCGAGGGTTCACTGTACTCCATAAAATTTACAAAAAGCGAGGTGAAACACTCAACCAGGGCTGCTTTTTTGAACATTTCTCGAGGGCCATGGCGAGCCATTTCAAAAAAGCTGCACAACTAACGTATAAAATATTGATAAATTTGCTCGGCCTGATGTGTGTGTAAAGTTTCACGAGTTGTCGTTCATATTTAGAACCTCATAATCAGCTTTGTTTTATTGCCGAACAGTGCAATGCCACTCCCACAACTTTTCATGAAAAAGGACGAATTTCGTATTGTGACATCCTCATGGCCGAAACAGTCATCCGAGCATATATGAGGGCGACCTTGTTGAGTTGCACGGAGAAAAACATCCAAGAAAATAACTTGTATTAGCTTTTACCAGTTGGGGGCGCTACTACTACGATGAAAAATAAGTTGGTAGATGTCTTCAGGGCTGAAGTATCCTCAAATGTGTGCAACTTCGAGAAGATAGGATCATCTGAGTCATGTTGCTGGAGCTTTTGTTGCCACAGAGTACAATCGGACTTTTCAGCACCGTAATAGCCACGCCTTTTGCCAAAACGTCACAAAATTCGGCAGAGAGTAAGATCATTGTCTTGAGTCTTTTCTGACTAATTTTCAGTCGGATTCGTCGAAAGGGCACCGTGCAGTACGTGACAATTAAAATAAAAACAAATTTTTGATTCCACTTGGCGGCACTGTGTGTATAACAAAATAATAACATTAAGATGTCTTCAGGTCGGGACGTTTTATTTACAGGTGAAGGTTTGGATTTTTAGGAGCATGTGCAGGGGAGTTATTAAGCATTCATTTATTTGTATTAGGTTCATTTTGTCTTCTTATTATTGATATTTGACTGATTCATTAAAAGCAGACAATTATGTTTTAGGTTAATTTTTTACCTGACATGTTTCGGCGAGTCTTTCGCCTACTTCAGAGTGTCGCATGATGGTGTCTTGAGCTGATGTTCCATGAGGGTGTGACTTACCTGTCAAAAAAATGAAAAAAATCAGAGCAGTAAAAGAACAAGCACAACATGAACATTACAAATCAGCAATCACTGACCACTGCAAAAGGGAAAACCACATCATGGACCGGGAGAAGGGCAGGGTCATCCGCACAGAAGAGAACAAACAACAGCGCTGGATCAGAGAGGCCATTGAGATCTGCAAGCGAGGCATAAAAACCATGAACAGAGACAAGGGAGCCTTCATCCTCTCTACCACCTGGACCAGCATCTTGGCGGAGTGAACGGACAGCGGGGGGCGTGACTTGCCTTCATTCTTGTGACAGGTAAGTCACGCCCTCATGGAACATCAGCTGATAAAGGCGGGTCACAAGACACCATCATGTGACACTCTGAAGAAGGCGAAAGACTTTCGTATTGTGACATGCTCAAGGCCTAAACACTCATCCGAGCAAATATAAGGTAGATTTTGTTAACATGCCCGGAGAAAAACATCAACGAAAATAATTTATATTTGTTTTAACCAGTTGGTGGCGCTACCACTGCGATCAAAAATAAGTTGGCAGCCGTCTTCAGGGCCTGAATATCCTCAAATGTGAAAAATTTCGAGAAGATGGATCATCTGAATCATTTTGCAGGAACTTTTGTTGCCACGGAGAATAATCAGACTCTGCGGCACCGTAATAGCCACGCCCTTCGAAGGAAAGTCACAAAAATAGGGATAGAGTAAGATCAATGTCTTGAGTCTTTTCTAGCCAATTTTCAATCAGATTCGTTACAAGGGCACCGTGCAGTACGTCAAAATGTAAAAAATGATATTGATTGGCGCAAGGTGTATAACTGAATATAAACATATAGATGTCTTCAGGTACAGACTCTTTATGTACATGTGAAGTTTTGGATTTTTAGCAGCATGTGCAGGAGAGTTATTAAGCATTTTGTCCATTGCGGCGAAGGAAATCTTAAGTGAAAACTTTGATGCCCCGCCCCCGTCATATAGTATTTCGGAAACAAAAAATTTTAGCCCCAGTGTTTGTCCCAGGTCTTCAGATGCTACAGACAGAATTTTAAGGCAATCAGATGAAGCCTTTAGGATCAGGGTGCAAAAGAATGACCCCTGTAAACATGCAAAAAAGGGCAAAAGTCGGACTTTCAAAAATTCATAACTCACTTCCTGTTCATATTAGACGTTAAAATATCAAATTTTTCGCCATGCCCGATGAGACTGCCAGGTTTGGTGAGTTTTTGTGCATGTTTCGGGGGTCAAAAATGCGATCGAACAATCGGAAAAATAATAATAATAATTTCTACAAAAACAATAGGGACTTCGCAGCGGTCGCTGCTCAGGCCCTAATAATAATAATAATAATAATAATAAAAGTAATAATATTTTCTACAAAAACAATAGGGACCTCGCCGCGGTCGCTGCTCGGGCCCCAATAATAATTTCTACACAAAGTCCATTGTGGTGACCCGCCCCCTTTTAAGTAAATTCAAAATGGCCGACTTCCTGTAAAACCTAGCTCATTGCTCCAAGAGACTTTTTTGTAGGTCTTGGTCTTATACATACAGTGAACCCTCGCTACTTCGCGGTTCACCTTTCGCAGGTTCAGTGCTTCGCGGGTCTAAAAAATATTCGGGGGCATTGTAGTTTCGCCGAGCGGCACGACGGGGCGCTGGAGCGGTTAGACGGCCGGCGTGCGCCGAAGAAGAGCGTGGGCGAAGAGGAGAGTGGACGAAGAAGAGCACGTTCCCCCGGACACGATCGGTGGCGACGTTTCGCGCGGTTCGGACCGTACCAGAGCTCCGGCCAGCGTGCGTGGCAGTTAAGCCGTAGAGGAGCACCTTCCCCGGGCACGGGCGGTGCCAAGCGGCCCCTAAGTTTAACCGAATGGAAGCTCCGGAGGAGGAGGGCATGCTCGCGTCACAGTAAGCCGAAGAGGAGCACCTTCCCCGGGCACGGGCGGTGCCAAGCGGCCCCTAAGTTTAACCGAATGGAAGCTCCGGGGGAGGAGGACGGGCGTGTGTCACAGTTAAGCCAAATTGGAGCACCTCTTCTGCCCGGGCACGAGCGGAGCGCGAGGCTGTCAGTTATGAATGTATAAATGAATAAATAAATAAAGAATGCCACCTTTCATTTCACAGGGCACACCGGACGGCGTACCAGCAGGTAAAAGTCGGAGTAATTAAATAAATACAAAAAGAATGGCTGGGGAATAAAAAAATAATACGTTTTAATAATAATTTGTTTTTTTTGTTATAACATGAATTTCACTCTCTCTCTCCCCGTATATATATATATATATATATATATATATATATATATATATATATTTATATATTTATTATATATATTGTATATTTTTTTTAAGCATTTTTGAAGGTGCGCCGCTACTTCGCGGATTTTCAGTTTTCGCGGGTGGTCTCGGTCCCCATTAACCGCGATAACCGAGGGTTCACTGTACTCCATAAAATTTACAAAAAGCGAGGTGAAACACTCAACCAGAGCTGCTTTTTTTTAACATTTCTCGAGGGCCATGGCGAGCCATTTCAAAAAAGCTGCACAACTAACGTATAAAATATTGATAAATTTGCTCGGCCTGATGTGTGTGTAAAGTTTTACGAGTTGTCGTTCATATTTAGAACCTCATAATCAGCTTTGTTTTATTGCTGAACAGTGCAATGCCACTCCCACAACTTTTCACGAAAAATCACGAATTTCGTATTGTGACATCCTCATGGCCGAAACAGTCATCCGAGCATATATGAGGGCGACCTTGTTGAGTTGCACGGAGAAAAACATCCAAGAAAATAACTTGTATTAGCTTTTACCAGTTGGTGGCGCTACTACTACGATGTAAAATAAGTTGGTAGATGTCTTCAGGGCTGAAGTATCCTCAAATGTGTACAACTTCGAGAAGATAGGATCATCTGAGTCATGTTGCCGGAGCTTTTGTTGCCACAGAGTACAATCGGACTTTTCAGCACCTTAATAGCCACGCCTTTTGCCAAAACGTCACAAAATTCGGCAGAGAGTAAGATCATTGTCTTAAGTCTTTTCTGACTAATTTTCAGTCGGATTCGTCAAAAGGGCACCATGCAGTACGTGAAAATTAAAATAAAAACAAATTTTTGATTCCACTTGGCGGCACTGTGTGTATAACAAAATAATAACATTAAGATGTCTTCAGGTCGGGACGTTTTATTTACAGGTGAAGGTTTGGATTTTTAGGAGCATGTGCAGGGGAGTTATTAAGCATTCATTTATTTGTATTAGGTTCATTTTGTCTTCTTATTATTGATATTTGACTGATTCATTAAAAGCAGACAATTATGTTTTAGGTTAATTTTTTACCTGACATGTTTCGGCGAGTCTTTCGCCTTCTTCAGAGTGTCGCATGATGGTGTCTTGAGCTGATGTTCCATGAGGGTGTGACTTACCTGTCAAAAAAATGAAAAAATCAGAGCAGTAAAAGAACAAGCACAACATGAACATTACAAATCAGCAATCACTGACCACTGCAAAAGGGAAAACCACATCATGGACCGGGAGAAGGGCAGGGTCATCCGCACAGAAGAGAACAAACAACAGCGCTGGATCAGAGAGGCCATTGAGATCTGCAAGCGAGGCATAAAAACCATGAACAGAGACAAGGGAGCCTTCATCCTCTCTACCACCTGGACCAGCATCTTGGCGGAGTGAACGGACAGCGGGGGGCGTGACTTGCCTTCATTCTTGTGACAGGTAAGTCACGCCCTCATGGAACATCAGCTGATAAAGACGGGTCACAAGACACCATCATGTGACACTCTGAAGAAGGCGAAAGACTTTCGTATTGTGACATGCTCAAGGCCTAAACACTCATCCGAGCAAATATAAGGTAGATTTTGTTAACCTGCCCGGAGAAAAACATCAACGAAAATAATTTGTATTTGTTTTAACCAGTTGGTGGCGCTACCACTGCGATCAAAAATAAGTTGGCAGCCGTCTTCAGGGCCTGAATATCCTCAAATGTGAAAGATTTCCAGAAGATGGATCATCTGAATCATTTTGCAGGAACTTTTGTTGCCACGGAGAATAATCAGACTCTGCGGCACCGTAATAGCCACGCCCTTTGAAGGAAAGTCATAAAAATAGGGATAGAGTAAGATCAATGTCTTGAGTCTTTTCTAGCCAATTTTCAGTCGGATTCGTTAAAAGGGCACCGTGCAGTACGTCAAAATGTAAACATTTATATTGATTGGCGCAAGGTGTATAACTGAATATAAACATATAGATGTCTTCAGGTACCGACTCTTTATGTACATGTGAAGTTTTGGATTTTTAGCAGCACGGGCAGGAGAGTTATTAAGCATTTTGTCCATTGCGGCGAAGGAAATCTTAAGTGAAAACTTTGAAGCCCCGCCCCCGTCATATAGTATTTCGGAAACAAAAAATTTTAGCCCCAGTGTTTGTCCCAGGTCTTAAGATGCTCCAGACAGAACTTTAAGGCAATCAGATGAAGCCTTTAGGATCAGGGTGCAAAAGAATGACCCCTGTAAACATGCAAAAAAGGGCAAAAGTCGGACTTTCAAAAATTCATAACTCACTTCCTGTTCATATTAGACGTTAAAAAATATCAAATTTTTCGCCATGCCCGATGAGACTGCCAAGTTTGGTGAGTTTTTGTGCATGTTTCGGGGGTCAAAAATGCGATCGAACAATCGGAAAAATAATAATAATAATAATTTCTACAAAAACAATAGGGACTTCGCAGCGGTCGCTGCTCAGGCCCTAATAATAATAATAATAATAATAATAATAATAATAAAAGTAATAATATTTTCTACAAAAACAATAGGGACCTCGCCGCGGTCGCTGCTCGGGCCCCAATAATAATTTCTACACAAAGTCCATTGTGGAGACCCGCCCCCTTTTAAGTAAATTCAAAATGGCCGACTTCCTGTAAAACCTAGCTCATTGCTCCAAGAGACTTTTTTGTAGGTCTTGGTCTTATACATACAGTGAACCCTCGCTACTTCGAGGTTCACCTTTCGCGGGTTCAGTGCTTCGCGGGTCTAAAAAATATTCGGGGGCATTGTAGTTTCGCCGAGCGGCACGACGGGGCGCTGGAGCGGTTAGACGGCCGGCGTGCGCCGAAGAAGAGCGTGGGCGAAGAGGAGAGTGGACGAAGAAGAGCACGTTCCCCCGGACACGATCGGTGGCGACGTTTCGCGCGGTTCGGACCGTACCAGAGCTCCGGCCGGCGTGCGTGGCAGTTAAGCCGTAGAGGAGCACCTTCCCCGGGCACGGGCGGTTCCAAGCGGCCCCTGAGTTTAACCGAATGGAAGCTCCGGAGGAGGAGGGCATGCTCGCGTCACAGTAAGCCGAAGAGGAGCACCTTCCCCGGGCACGGGCGGTTCCAAGCGGCCCCTAAGTTTAACCGAATGGAAGCTCCGGAGGAGGAGGGCATGCTCGCGTCACAGTAAGCCGAAGAGGAGCACCTTCCCCGGGCACGGGCGGTGCCAAGCGGCCCCTAAGTTTAACCGAATGGAAGCTCCGGGGGAGGAGGGCGGGCGTGTGTCACAGTTAAGCCGAATTGGAGCACCTCTTCTGCCGGGCACAAGCGGAGCGCGAGGCTGTCAGTTATGAATGAATAAATGAATAAATAAATAAAGAATGCCACCTTTCATTTCACAGGGCACACCGGACGGCGTACCAGCAGGTAAAAGTCGGAGTAATTAAATAAATACAAAAAGAATGGTTGGGGAATAAAAAAATAATAAGTTTTAATAATAATTTGTTTTTTTTGTTATAACATGAATTTCACTCTCTCTCTCTCTCTCTCCCCCCGTATATATATATATATATATATATATATATATATATATATATATATATATATATATATATATATATATATATATATTTATATATTTATTATATATTTTTTTTAAGCATTTTTGAAGGTGCGCCGCTACTTCGCGGATTTTCAGTTTTCGCGGGTGGTCTCGGTCCCCATTAACCGCGATAACCGAGGGTTCACTGTACTCCATAAAATTTACAAAAAGCGAGGTGAAACACTCAACCAGGGCTGCTTTTTTGAACATTTCTCGAGGGCCATGGCGAGCCATTTCAAAAAAGCTGCACAACTAACGTATAAAATATTGATAAATTTGCTCGGCCTGATGTGTGTGTAAAGTTTCACGAGTTGTCGTTCATATTTAGAACCTCATAATCAGCTTTGTTTTATTGCCGAACAGTGCAATGCCACTCCCACAACTTTTCATGAAAAAGGACGAATTTCGTATTGTGACATCCTCATGGCCGAAACAGTCATCCGAGCATATATGAGGGCGACCTTGTTGAGTTGCACGGAGAAAAACATCCAAGAAAATAACTTGTATTAGCTTTTACCAGTTGGGGGCGCTACTACTACGATGAAAAATAAGTTGGTAGATGTCTTCAGGGCTGAAGTATCCTCAAATGTGTGCAACTTCGAGAAGATAGGATCATCTGAGTCATGTTGCTGGAGCTTTTGTTGCCACAGAGTACAATCGGACTTTTCAGCACCGTAATAGCCACGCCTTTTGCCAAAACGTCACAAAATTCGGCAGAGAGTAAGATCATTGTCTTGAGTCTTTTCTGACTAATTTTCAGTCGGATTCGTCGAAAGGGCACCGTGCAGTACGTGACAATTAAAATAAAAACAAATTTTTGATTCCACTTGGCGGCACTGTGTGTATAACAAAATAATAACATTAAGATGTCTTCAGGTCGGGACGTTTTATTTACAGGTGAAGGTTTGGATTTTTAGGAGCATGTGCAGGGGAGTTATTAAGCATTCATTTATTTGTATTAGGTTCATTTTGTCTTCTTATTATTGATATTTGACTGATTCATTAAAAGCAGACAATTATGTTTTAGGTTAATTTTTTACCTGACATGTTTCGGCGAGTCTTTCGCCTACTTCAGAGTGTCGCATGATGGTGTCTTGAGCTGATGTTCCATGAGGGTGTGACTTACCTGTCAAAAAAATGAAAAAAATCAGAGCAGTAAAAGAACAAGCACAACATGAACATTACAAATCAGCAATCACTGACCACTGCAAAAGGGAAAACCACATCATGGACCGGGAGAAGGGCAGGGTCATCCGCACAGAAGAGAACAAACAACAGCGCTGGATCAGAGAGGCCATTGAGATCTGCAAGCGAGGCATAAAAACCATGAACAGAGACAAGGGAGCCTTCATCCTCTCTACCACCTGGACCAGCATCTTGGCGGAGTGAACGGACAGCGGGGGGCGTGACTTGCCTTCATTCTTGTGACAGGTAAGTCACGCCCTCATGGAACATCAGCTGATAAAGGCGGGTCACAAGACACCATCATGTGACACTCTGAAGAAGGCGAAAGACTTTCGTATTGTGACATGCTCAAGGCCTAAACACTCATCCGAGCAAATATAAGGTAGATTTTGTTAACATGCCCGGAGAAAAACATCAACGAAAATAATTTATATTTGTTTTAACCAGTTGGTGGCGCTACCACTGCGATCAAAAATAAGTTGGCAGCCGTCTTCAGGGCCTGAATATCCTCAAATGTGAAAAATTTCGAGAAGATGGATCATCTGAATCATTTTGCAGGAACTTTTGTTGCCACGGAGAATAATCAGACTCTGCGGCACCGTAATAGCCACGCCCTTCGAAGGAAAGTCACAAAAATAGGGATAGAGTAAGATCAATGTCTTGAGTCTTTTCTAGCCAATTTTCAATCAGATTCGTTACAAGGGCACCGTGCAGTACGTCAAAATGTAAAAAATGATATTGATTGGCGCAAGGTGTATAACTGAATATAAACATATAGATGTCTTCAGGTACAGACTCTTTATGTACATGTGAAGTTTTGGATTTTTAGCAGCATGTGCAGGAGAGTTATTAAGCATTTTGTCCATTGCGGCGAAGGAAATCTTAAGTGAAAACTTTGATGCCCCGCCCCCGTCATATAGTATTTCGGAAACAAAAAATTTTAGCCCCAGTGTTTGTCCCAGGTCTTCAGATGCTACAGACAGAATTTTAAGGCAATCAGATGAAGCCTTTAGGATCAGGGTGCAAAAGAATGACCCCTGTAAACATGCAAAAAAGGGCAAAAGTCGGACTTTCAAAAATTCATAACTCACTTCCTGTTCATATTAGACGTTAAAATATCAAATTTTTCGCCATGCCGGATGAGACTGCCAGGTTTGGTGAGTTTTTGTGCATGTTTCGGGGGTCAAAAATGCGATCGAACAATCGGAAAAATAATAATAATAATTTCTACAAAAACAATAGGGACTTCGCAGCGGTCGCTGCTCAGGCCCTAATAATAATAATAATAATAATAATAAAAGTAATAATATTTTCTACAAAAACAATAGGGACCTCGCCGCGGTCGCTGCTCGGGCCCCAATAATAATTTCTACACAAAGTCCATTGTGGTGACCCGCCCCCTTTTAAGTAAATTCAAAATGGCCGACTTCCTGTAAAACCTAGCTCATTGCTCCAAGAGACTTTTTTGTAGGTCTTGGTCTTATACATACAGTGAACCCTCGCTACTTCGCGGTTCACCTTTCGCAGGTTCAGTGCTTCGCGGGTCTAAAAAATATTCGGGGGCATTGTAGTTTCGCCGAGCGGCACGACGGGGCGCTGGAGCGGTTAGACGGCCGGCGTGCGCCGAAGAAGAGCGTGGGCGAAGAGGAGAGTGGACGAAGAAGAGCACGTTCCCCCGGACACGATCGGTGGCGACGTTTCGCGCGGTTCGGACCGTACCAGAGCTCCGGCCAGCGTGCGTGGCAGTTAAGCCGTAGAGGAGCACCTTCCCCGGGCACGGGCGGTGCCAAGCGGCCCCTAAGTTTAACCGAATGGAAGCTCCGGAGGAGGAGGGCATGCTCGCGTCACAGTAAGCCGAAGAGGAGCACCTTCCCCGGGCACGGGCGGTGCCAAGCGGCCCCTAAGTTTAACCGAATGGAAGCTCCGGGGGAGGAGGACGGGCGTGTGTCACAGTTAAGCCAAATTGGAGCACCTCTTCTGCCCGGGCACGAGCGGAGCGCGAGGCTGTCAGTTATGAATGTATAAATGAATAAATAAATAAAGAATGCCACCTTTCATTTCACAGGGCACACCGGACGGCGTACCAGCAGGTAAAAGTCGGAGTAATTAAATAAATACAAAAAGAATGGCTGGGGAATAAAAAAATAATACGTTTTAATAATAATTTGTTTTTTTTGTTATAACATGAATTTCACTCTCTCTCTCCCCGTATATATATATATATATATATATATATATATATATTTATATATTTATTATATATATTGTATATTTTTTTTAAGCATTTTTGAAGGTGCGCCGCTACTTCGCGGATTTTCAGTTTTCGCGGGTGGTCTCGGTCCCCATTAACCGCGATAACCGAGGGTTCACTGTACTCCATAAAATTTACAAAAAGCGAGGTGAAACACTCAACCAGAGCTGCTTTTTTTTAACATTTCTCGAGGGCCATGGCGAGCCATTTCAAAAAAGCTGCACAACTAACGTATAAAATATTGATAAATTTGCTCGGCCTGATGTGTGTGTAAAGTTTTACGAGTTGTCGTTCATATTTAGAACCTCATAATCAGCTTTGTTTTATTGCTGAACAGTGCAATGCCACTCCCACAACTTTTCACGAAAAATCACGAATTTCGTATTGTGACATCCTCATGGCCGAAACAGTCATCCGAGCATATATGAGGGCGACCTTGTTGAGTTGCACGGAGAAAAACATCCAAGAAAATAACTTGTATTAGCTTTTACCAGTTGGTGGCGCTACTACTACGATGTAAAATAAGTTGGTAGATGTCTTCAGGGCTGAAGTATCCTCAAATGTGTACAACTTCGAGAAGATAGGATCATCTGAGTCATGTTGCCGGAGCTTTTGTTGCCACAGAGTACAATCGGACTTTTCAGCACCTTAATAGCCACGCCTTTTGCCAAAACGTCACAAAATTCGGCAGAGAGTAAGATCATTGTCTTAAGTCTTTTCTGACTAATTTTCAGTCGGATTCGTCAAAAGGGCACCATGCAGTACGTGAAAATTAAAATAAAAACAAATTTTTGATTCCACTTGGCGGCACTGTGTGTATAACAAAATAATAACATTAAGATGTCTTCAGGTCGGGACGTTTTATTTACAGGTGAAGGTTTGGATTTTTAGGAGCATGTGCAGGGGAGTTATTAAGCATTCATTTATTTGTATTAGGTTCATTTTGTCTTCTTATTATTGATATTTGACTGATTCATTAAAAGCAGACAATTATGTTTTAGGTTAATTTTTTACCTGACATGTTTCGGCGAGTCTTTCGCCTTCTTCAGAGTGTCGCATGATGGTGTCTTGAGCTGATGTTCCATGAGGGTGTGACTTACCTGTCAAAAAAATGAAAAAATCAGAGCAGTAAAAGAACAAGCACAACATGAACATTACAAATCAGCAATCACTGACCACTGCAAAAGGGAAAACCACATCATGGACCGGGAGAAGGGCAGGGTCATCCGCACAGAAGAGAACAAACAACAGCGCTGGATCAGAGAGGCCATTGAGATCTGCAAGCGAGGCATAAAAACCATGAACAGAGACAAGGGAGCCTTCATCCTCTCTACCACCTGGACCAGCATCTTGGCGGAGTGAACGGACAGCGGGGGGCGTGACTTGCCTTCATTCTTGTGACAGGTAAGTCACGCCCTCATGGAACATCAGCTGATAAAGACGGGTCACAAGACACCATCATGTGACACTCTGAAGAAGGCGAAAGACTTTCGTATTGTGACATGCTCAAGGCCTAAACACTCATCCGAGCAAATATAAGGTAGATTTTGTTAACCTGCCCGGAGAAAAACATCAACGAAAATAATTTGTATTTGTTTTAACCAGTTGGTGGCGCTACCACTGCGATCAAAAATAAGTTGGCAGCCGTCTTCAGGGCCTGAATATCCTCAAATGTGAAAGATTTCCAGAAGATGGATCATCTGAATCATTTTGCAGGAACTTTTGTTGCCACGGAGAATAATCAGACTCTGCGGCACCGTAATAGCCACGCCCTTTGAAGGAAAGTCATAAAAATAGGGATAGAGTAAGATCAATGTCTTGAGTCTTTTCTAGCCAATTTTCAGTCGGATTCGTTAAAAGGGCACCGTGCAGTACGTCAAAATGTAAACATTTATATTGATTGGCGCAAGGTGTATAACTGAATATAAACATATAGATGTCTTCAGGTACCGACTCTTTATGTACATGTGAAGTTTTGGATTTTTAGCAGCACGGGCAGGAGAGTTATTAAGCATTTTGTCCATTGCGGCGAAGGAAATCTTAAGTGAAAACTTTGAAGCCCCGCCCCCGTCATATAGTATTTCGGAAACAAAAAAATTTTAGCCCCAGTGTTTGTCCCAGGTCTTAAGATGCTCCAGACAGAACTTTAAGGCAATCAGATGAAGCCTTTAGGATCAGGGTGCAAAAGAATGACCCCTGTAAACATGCAAAAAAGGGCAAAAGTCGGACTTTCAAAAATTCATAACTCACTTCCTGTTCATATTAGACGTTAAAAAATATCAAATTTTTCGCCATGCCCGATGAGACTGCCAAGTTTGGTGAGTTTTTGTGCATGTTTCGGGGGTCAAAAATGCGATCGAACAATCGGAAAAATAATAATAATAATAATTTCTACAAAAACAATAGGGACTTCGCAGCGGTCGCTGCTCAGGCCCTAATAATAATAATAATAATAATAATAATAATAATAATAAAAGTAATAATATTTTCTACAAAAACAATAGGGACCTCGCCGCGGTCGCTGCTCGGGGCCCCAATAATAATTTCTACACAAAGTCCATTGTGGAGACCCGCCCCCTTTTAAGTAAATTCAAAATGGCCGACTTCCTGTAAAACCTAGCTCATTGCTCCAAGAGACTTTTTTGTAGGTCTTGGTCTTATACATACAGTGAACCCTCGCTACTTCGAGGTTCACCTTTCGCGGGTTCAGTGCTTCGCGGGTCTAAAAAATATTCGGGGCATTGTAGTTTCGCCGAGCGGCACGACGGGGCGCTGGAGCGGTTAGACGGCCGGCGTGCGCCGAAGAAGAGCGTGGGCGAAGAGGAGAGTGGACGAAGAAGAGCACGTTCCCCCGGACACGATCGGTGGCGACGTTTCGCGCGGTTCGGACCGTACCAGAGCTCCGGCCAGCGTGCGTGGCAGTTAAGCCGTAGAGGAGCACCTTCCCCGGGCACGGGCGGTGCCAAGCGGCCCCTAAGTTTAACCGAATGGAAGCTCCGGAGGAGGAGGGCATGCTCGCGTCACAGTAAGCCGAAGAGGAGCACCTTCCCCGGGCACGGGCGGTTCCAAGCGGCCCCTAAGTTTAAACCGAATGGAAGCTCCGAGGAGGAGGGCATGCTCGCGTCACAGTAAGCCGAAGAGGAGCACCTTCCCCGGGCACGGGCGGTGCCAAGCGGCCCCTAAGTTTAACCGAATGGAAGCTCCGGGGGAGGAGGACGGGCGTGTGTCACAGTTAAGCCAAATTGGAGCACCTCTTCTGCCCGGGCACGAGCGGAGCGCGAGGCTGTCAGTTATGAATGTATAAATGAATAAATAAATAAAGAATGCCACCTTTCATTTCACAGGGCACACCGGACGGCGTACCAGCAGGTAAAAGTCGGAGTAATTAAATAAATACAAAAAGAATGGCTGGGGAATAAAAAAATAATACGTTTTAATAATAATTGGTTTTTTTGTTATAACATGAATTTCACTCTCTCTCTCCCCCGTATATATATATATATATATATATATATATATATATATATTTATATATTTATTATATATATTGTATATTTTTTTTAAGCATTTTTGAAGGTGCGCCGCTACTTCGCGGATTTTCAGTTTTCGCGGGTGGTCTCGGTCCCCATTAACCGCGATAACCGAGGGTTCACTGTACTCCATAAAATTTACAAAAAGCGAGGTGAAACACTCAACCAGAGCTGCTTTTTTTTAACATTTCTCGAGGGCCATGG